>NC_057810.1:351447958-351747958 GCF_018294505.1 Triticum aestivum | reverse complement strand
TGGAATCTCTTCAGTGAAAAACTAGCGCGCAAAGTGTCATTAGACGTGGTCCCTTATTTAGAACTGTGTACAATATGTGAACATCACAAACGGTTCAGATAGTTGAACCCCTGTTCGATGAGTTTGAACGTCAAAAATTTTGGTTCCAATTTCCTGGTTACAGTGCTCATCCACGTCATTGCATAATTTGGGTACACAAAGGAGACTACAACACACCCACACTTCTTAATCGAGCAAGTTTAGCAATTAAACAAAGCTAGCTGGCCTAAACATTACTCTTAAAAATTAAAGATTGGCGCTCTTAATTAAACAAACGAAAGAGTACTACTGCGACTGGTGCTCGCCGATCTCCGCCGCCTCCTCCATGTCTAGCTCGCGCCCGGCAGTTTCCTGGGGAAGGAGCTCCATGGCATCCATCGCATCATATTCGGCAAGCATCTTGCCATCCGCGTCCGCCATCTCTTTGGAAAAGGCCGCCACGAGCTGGGCGTGGGCGATCGCGATCTAGGCTTGGATGGGCTCCATCGTCGCGAGGTATGCGGCGGAGGAACAGACGGCTGCTCGAACGCTGTTAGCGATTGACAACTCTTTGGCCGTGGGTTGCCGACCATTGTCGGAGAAGCTTCGTTTGATTTGTGTGGTGACCGCCACGAGTTGGGCGTGGGAGGCCTCGACATGGTCGTGGGCGGCCTCCATCAGGGCTAAGGCTGCCACTGTGGAACGGACAGCTGCTGTGCCGCTCTCGCCAGCTGCTATCCCCGAGGCAGATGTTGCTGCCGCCACCTGAGAAGCAACAACGGCCGTTTGGGCTGCCATGGCCACCCGGTCGCAGATTGCGGCCGCGCTCATGCACCTTGTTAGCACGTGCATGGTGGTTGTGGCCGCGCTCTCGCTGGAGTAGGCCACCGAAGTTGCCCTCATGACGCGGGTCCACGTCCCCATCCTTCACCGGCGACGATTGAACTGTGAAATGATATTTGTGCAGCGAGCTAGTGTGCTTGACACGCCGGCTATGGACCGTAGCCGATGCACCTTCTCGCATAAGCCATAGGCGTACTATACACCGACGGTGCTCCAAGATATTTTGTACTACATTTCACACGGTTGGTGATAATAAACTGTGTGGGATCTACTTGATTTTTAATTTTGATTTGAATTACAGAATGGGGTCACAGTGGCAATGGATAATGTTTGAATTGCTAGACCTTTTATCTGCAGTGAGCATGCAACTCTATGTGTGTCGTCAAAAAATTGGAATTGTTCAGGGTTCCTTTGGACATTTTTATATGGTAACTTGGTTTTCTAGGCAATTCATGTGCACATTTCAAAATTAAACCACATGCTCCAGTCCATAAAAACGGGTTGCAAAATCAAATGTTTGTCCTTGGTTGCAAGCTTAGGCCACATGCAAGAAATGAGAATGAATGTCAAACACGTTGACACTATCGCTCAGCCGCTAACATTGAGATATATGCTTTTAACATTCTAGTAAATCAAAAACTCGTCTAAAATTCATGAAACTTGACATGATATCATAGAACGGCAGTGACATGCCATGGTAAAAATATTGTCCCATTTGGGGCAGGTATGGGTATAAGCTTCTCACAAACCAGAGCTTCTCTCACAACAAGCCTGATGGTTTCAGTAGGGTGCCACCTTGGGGGAAGAAATGATATATGTTGCCTCTTCTTACATTCAAAATGTTTCTCGTGTCAACATAGGACAACACGAGTGTTGTGTCAATTTTTGGGATTTTTTGGGGTTCGTTTTGACATTTTTATGCATTAATTGTGTTTTCAATGCATTTATGATCACAATTCAAATTTGAACTACATGCACATGCTCTAATGCATATAAATTCGTTGAAAATTCAAATATGTGTCTTTGGTTGCATGCTTAGGTCCCATGCAAGAAATGGGAATGAATGTCAAACACCCTGCCACCGTCACTCGGCCGCAAACATTGAGATTCCTGTTTTATAAATTCTAGTAAATCCAAAACTTGTCTGAAATTCATGAAACTTGGCATTCTATCATGGAGCGGCATCAACATGCCATGGTAAAAATATTGTCCCATTTGTGGCTGGTTTGGGGATATGCTTCTCACAAACCAAAGGCTCTCACAACAAGCCTGATGGTTTCAGTAGGGTATGGCCCACCTTTGGGGACGAAACGATATCCGCTGCCTCTTATTGCTTTCAAAATTTTTCTAGTGTCAACATAGAACAATAGGAGTGTTGTGTCAATTATTGGGATATTTCGGGGTTTGTTTGGACAGTTTTTGCATTAATTACATTTTCAATGCATTTAAGAGAACAATTCAAATTTGAACTACATGCACATGCTCTAATGCATATAAATTGGTTGAAAATTCAAATCTGTGTCCTTGGTTGCATGCTTAGGTCCCATGCAAGAAATGGGAACGAATGTCAAACACCCTGCCACCGTCACTCGGTCGCAAACATTGAGATTCCTGGTTTTTAAATTCTAGTAAATTCAAAACTAGTCGGAAATTCATGAAACTTGGCATGCTATCATGGAGCGGCATCAACATGCCGTGGTAAAAATATTGTACCATTTGGGTCAGGTTTGGGGATATTCTTCTCACAAACCAAAGGTTCTCACAACAAGCCTGATGGTTTCGGTAGGGAACGTCCCACCTTTGTGGACTAAACGATATCCACTGCCTCTTATTGCTTTTGAAAATTTTCTAGTGTCAACATAGAATAATAGGAGTGTTGTGTCAATTTTTGGGATTTTTCAGGGTTCGTTCGGACATTTTTATGCTTTAATTGAGTTTTCGATGCATTTATGTGCATAATTCAAATTTGAACTACATGCACATGCTCTAATGCATATAAATTGGTTGAAAATTCAAATCTGTGTTCTTGGTTCCATGCTTAGGTCCCATGCAAGAAATGGTAATGGATGTCAAACACCATGCCACCGTAACTCTGCCAAAACATTGAGATTCCTTGTTTTTAAATTCTATTAAATCCAAAACTCGTCTGAAATTCATGATACTTGGCATGCTATCATGGAGCGGCATCGACATGTCATGGTAAATTTTTTGTCCCATTTGGGGCAGATTTGGGTATAAGCTTCTCACAAACCAGAGCTTCTCACAACAAGCTTCTTACAGACCAGAGCTTCTCACAACAACCTGATGGTTTCGGTAGGGAATGTCCCACCTTCGGGACGAAATGATATCCGCTTCCTCTTATTGCTTTAACATAGAACAAAAGGAGTGTTGTGTTAAATTTTGCAATATTTTGGGGTTCGTTTGGACATTTTTATACATTAACTGGGTTTTCTAGGCATTTTATGTGCATAATTCAAATTTCAAATACATGCACATGCTCCAGTCCATATAAATTGGTTGAAAAATCAAATCTTGTCTTTGGGTGCATGCTTAGGTCCCATGCAAGAAATGGGAACGAATTTCAAACAACAGGGCATTGTTGATTGCCGGCAAAACATTGAGATACTTTATTTTCAAATTCTAGCAAATCCAAAACTCGTCTGAAATTCATGAAACTTGGCATGCTATCATGGAATGGCACCCGACATGCTGTGGTATTTCTCGTGTCCATTTTGAGAGAAGAAGCACTGGAATAACATCCAACAAAGGCATTTTCAAATAAATAGCTGCCACTCTAACCTCGCAAATGTTTGTATAATTCAAATCATGTGCATTATGTTAACCATTCACATGACGCCACGTGTCTTTGTTCTAATGGCTATAGGAGGTGCTGTGCGGACATATGCTTGACTGAATGGGAGGCGTGCAAGCACAGTCCGATGCACAGGCTGACCAAGAGGCGTGCAAGCTGTCCTCCAATGCGTAGGTTCACTAGGAAGCGTGCGAGCCGTACGCTACGCAGGCTCAGTGGGAATCGAGCCCTTTGACTTCCATGGCCGCCCGCCTTCCTCTCCACTAATGGCGCCCGAGTTGCTGCTTAATACGGCGGCCTTACTGTTCACCTCCCATTCTCCTCCCTCCCGCAGACCTCCACCAACGCCATGGCGCACAAGGATCATCTGCCACTAGTCTTCAACTTCGGTGAAGTTGACTCCAAGCCGGAGGAGATAGAAAATAAGGAGGAATGGGGCCTCGTGGACATGGCCCAGAATGAGCTGGCCGCGGCTGTTGCTGCCCCCGCTCCCGTCCCAGCTCCCATCCCCGCGCCCGCGCCAGCGACCATCCCTGTAGCATTGATGGGCTAGTCGTCAAGCACTATCGCAGAGCTGGAAGCCGCGGGCATCACCGAGGTCTCTGCGGACCCGCGCGAGCTCGTGTACATGCCAGCGCCAGCCCGTGCCCGTGTGTGTGCGCGCCCCTCCACCCACAGCGGCGCCAGTCCCCATGCGTTTGGTTGCACCCGCCGCGCCCGTCCCCGTCCGCGCGCCCCCTTAGCGGCATGGGACGCCGCCGTCGACCGCTACCTCTCAGCGCTGCTAGCTGCTGTCCTCCCGCGCCCCGCCCATCGATCGTGCAATGACATGATGTTTTATTTACAAGTGAAGAACATTCTGATATGCCTAGAAGACTCCAACAACGGCGTCCCGAAGGATTACAACGACAAGGACGGCGCGGATCGCCGCTTCCGCCACCGCCAGAAATAGATTTTTTTCTTGGCTTTAATATTGTATCTCGATCGCAAACATTTTAGTTAGAACACCCGTATGCAAACCGACAACTTCCCCAGGAAGCCAAGGGAAAATGTGCCGAGCAGGATTTGTGCAGCTCTTGATTGCAAACGTTTTCGATAGAACACCCGTATGCAAAGCGAAAGCAGGATCTGTGCATCTCTTCAACGCAAACGGTTGTTTTGGATGACCCGTGTGCAACCACTTACAAACAATTTGGTAAGATTTGCATCTGTCATATTGGGTATGTTGCCATTTGTCAAACTTGAAAGATTGACATTTGTGGATCTAGTAACATTGCCATTTGTCAACCTTGTAACACTGCGATTTGTCAAAATATGCAGCTAAAAATCACTAGCACTATCTAATTTTTGCAACTAAAATTTAGTAATTAAGCATAGATTTCATGCATAGATTAAGCAGTCGTTCTTAATTTATACAAACAGTTCAACTCAACAGCTGAACCGACCAAACTTTTCCCCAATTGTTGCCAACCACGTACTGAAATAGCTAGTTCTACTTTATATACTAGCTAATTTTAAGTACGTTGTACAGTTCCACCACATCTATAGTCAGATGAAGTGAACAAAATAGCCCCTAAACACTACTACTACTACTACTATGGTCCTTTGGCGAGCGCAGTCAGTAAGAGGTAGAGGAGGAGGAGCCTACCGACGAGCTAGACAAATACTATAGGGTGCCTGCCGCTGCTGCACATTCGGTGATGCTCGCCAGCTCGAACGCCCACTACCGCTCCAGACGATCCCTCTCGAACCAGTGGTTCTCCTCGTAGATCTCCTAATTCCTCGCCTCTGAGGCGGCGTGTGCCGCGGCCACAATGGCGGTAAGGCTCTTTGCGTGCTCAATGAGGCGCTCCTCCTCCTCCCAGAGGAACTTGGTGTAGCGCGCAAGGTCGCTGACGCACGTGCCGGCATCCACCTCCGCCTCCCGCCTTCGGGCGGCGGTGGCGGAGCTGGTGATGACCCCGGCGGTCGATGGTGGGCTAGCGGCCAACGCGGCCGATGATGGGGTGGCGGCCACGACCACCACCTCCCGCCTTCATGCCGCGGTGGCGGAGCGGGTGATGGCCATGGTGGCCGCCAGTGGGGTGGCGACCACGACGGCCACCTCCCGCCTTTGGGCCATGGCGGCGGAGCTAGCGCTGGCCCTGTCTTTCGACGGTGGTGTGGAGGCAATGGCGGCCTGCAACAGCTACCGACGAGGACTGCGCAAACCCAACAGGAACGATGGTGTGGCCGGCAAACCCAATAGGGACGTCACACCCATTACACTATGCCAGGGACTATGCCGCCGCCGTGGTGTAGCCTCCCAGCTGGAGTTGTCGTCTGATGACGGCGGATTGGCTGAGCGACCACGATGGACTGGTGGCCTTAGCGATTGTGGGAGAAGCAAACGAGATAAGATATAGGGAGGGAGGGGAAAATGCGACGCGGGACTCATCGGCCATGAGGGTTTCTATAGCAGGTCGGTAAGCATTGGGATTTTGGGGGATTTCACCCAGTCGGGCAGGAATCTTCCATGGGAACCTGCGAGGTTGCGCGGGAACGGGCTCACCGATGATTCATTGGCGCCAATGTTTGGCCAGAAGAACGCTCCTGCATGCTGCGCAAGCTTGCGTTGTAAGCCATCTGCGACAGCGGAGTGACAAGACATGCGAGAGGACGACGAAAGGCCACGCGCACATAAGGTTAATAAAAAACATTTGCGATTGAATTTCCTACTATACACCTGTCCTGTTTATAAGTAGAATTTAACTAATGAAATACGAAGGCATGTCGCCAAACATTATATATTTGGATTTGTATTTGATCATAGTTTCCAATTATACAATTTTTATAACATGCATTAACATTTTGTTGGTTTAATTTGAGGGCAAAGTATGGCACATAATATAAAGGGGACTACAGACCAAGACGGAGGTAGTACCACACGGTCGCTCTCTACGCAGCGACGCAAGTGTCGGCCGGCTTGTAGGAAACCATTTCCTGCGTGTTCAACTGCTCTATGTGTGTGGTTGCTTGCAGTTGAGGCGGCCGTGGCACACTCTACTCGCGTCCCGCCGCATGCACTCTGCCCTCTCGCGTCCCTCCGGGTGCTCTGCCCTTGTCCCTCCACTCGTGCTGCCAATGTTTGGGGCCGGTGCACGATCACGCACATTCGTGTGCATGCGGTTGCGCCGGGCGCGGCTCCACAATGCAGTTACCCGATGCAAAAACTGCCATGCGGACGCGCCAAGAATCCAGGCCGCCCGGCCCCCATTTATTCTTACGGCCATTTACCTTCATCTCTCGCGTCACACGACACAATAAGCACCTCCACGACAACACATACAGAGAGGACATCCAGTGGTTCTAATGGCGATCCGCGTGGCTCCAATGGCGCTCCCAGCGGCCGCCGACGACAACAGCAGGTAGTTCACCACGCATCACGTAGTGGGCACCCACGTAAGGGGGAAGGCCCTCTCGGTGGTGTACACGAACGATCTGGTGTTGGTGGAGAGCTCCTTCCAAACTATGGAGCAGTTCCTTGCCGAGGACAAGTACCAAGTGGTCGGCTTCGACCTCGAGTACACCATCGGTCGTGCCGAGCATGATCAGAAGGTTGTCGTCGCCGAGTTGTGCGTGCGACATGACGTCCTCGTCTACCACTACCACCTGGTCACAAGGCTTTGCGAGCGTTTCTCCGCTTTTATCAACAGCTCCTACTACAAGTTTGTTGCGGTGGACACCACAAATGATCTAAAAGCGCTCAAGGTTTCGGGCTTGAAATGCCCGAATCTTGTCAACATCCAGGACCACTCCAAGGTCTGGGGCAGCACCAAGAACAAACTAAACTCCCTGGTTGACCTCGCCTCGGCCATCATCGAGCCCTACTACATGAAGATGAAAGATGAGAGCAAAGAAAAGGACACCTGACACAGTGTTTGGCATAAGAGACTGGATGAAGAGCACGTCAAGTACACGACCAATGACGTGTACACAAGCTACATGATGTACAGGTGGATCATTGACATGAGGAAGTGTCTTGTTCATGACCTAGCCGAGGGATCGAGCCACAGAGCAGTGGCGGGAGCGTCACAAGAAGTAGATGACTAGACGACTGTTTCTCCTACGTTAGAATGCATGCAATTGTTTATTGAGCTGTGTGCGAATGATCTGTATAGTCACTTATGTAATAGGATGTTTATTTCAGTTATATATATACATGTTATCTTCTATAGACAAAGCAAATCACACGGCTTATTAGCAGCAATCTTCTGTGTCATTATTGGTCTTCGCACACATTTCTGATCATGGACCTGTTTGCCGTGTATCACACACATATTGTTTAGTTGAACCGTTTCCATTGTGTTCTGCAATAAAGGCTGCAAACATGGATCTACAGCAGCAAGGACCAGCTTCCCTACCGACAGCTCATCTAACAGAACTCCCGAGTTAACTGTGTTGAGGCTGGAGTAGTCATGAGATGGGTGACCGGACGGGAAGTAGACTCAATATTAACTAGTTGGATGGGTAACTCCAAAGGTTTATTATAAACCTTTGTAATGACCCATCCCATCTAGTTAATATCGAGGTCTTTTTTTTTGTAATTTTTGACATTTTTTTTGAACACATGTTGATTGGCTTGAAGAAGGTCTATATCGTTACTTTTTGATAATTCTTTATACGCAAGCAACTAGTTTGCATTTTTCAAAGTTTTTTATACGAATAGAATCGAACACAAACTTACTATAGTAACCGTCTGTATTATAATTTCTCATCGCAAACAGTTCATCCGAGTGGGCTGTTTGCTGCGTATCACACACATATGGTTTACACGAATCGTTTGTGTTCTTTTGGCTGATCGCAAATGCCACATATCAGACACATCTTGTTAAGATGAACCCTTTCCGTTCTCTTGCCTAATCGAAAACAATTTGTCCAAGTGAACTGTATGCGTATATCACACACATAGCTTGATCTAGCTGAATGTTTCTGTTGCATTCCCTAATAGAAAACAGTTGGTCGAAGGGAATTGTATGTTGTATATCGCACACACATTGATATGGCTGCCCGTTTATGTTGTTCTTCCTCATCGCAAACAGTTCTAACGGATCAACCATATTCCCTTCATCGCACACGCAACTAAAATCTGAACCGTGTTTGATGCATCCGTCATCGCAAATGTTTTGGACATTTTTGACGGCTCTCTGACACCACCATTTGCGATTATTGCATCGCAAACTGTTTCTCGAAGTGTCTGTGATCATAGTGTTGTGTTAGCAGCATCCTGTAGTAGTGAGCTTACTTATGTCAAAAATGGCATAATATGCTTAATTAAATTAAAAATGGCATAATTACCTAGGTTATCTCAATAATGATCCATTTTACCTAAGTTAGCTCCAAAATGATCCATTTTTCCCAGGTTAGCTCCAAAATGATCCATTTAACCTAAGTTAGCGCCACAATGATCCATTTTACCTAAGTTAGCACCAAAATGATCCATTTTACCTAAGTTAGCTCCAAAATGATCCATTTTAGCTAAGTTAGCTCATAAATGATCCATTTTACCTAAGTTAGCTCATAAATGATCCTTATTACCTAAGTTAGCTCATAAATGATCCATTTTACCTAGGTTAGCTCCAAAATGACCCATTTTAGCTAAGTTAGCTCATAAATGATCCATTTTACCTAAGTTAGCTCCAATATGATCCATTTTAGCTAGGTTACCTTATAAATGATCCATTTTACCTAAGTTAGCTCATAAATGGTCCATTTTACCTAAGTTAGCTCATAAATGATCCATTTTATGTCATTTTTACCTAAGTTAGCTCATAAATGTCATATACTTATCCTTCTTGATTTTCTTCTTCTTCTAACTTTCTTATTTCCCATTTTGCAGATTTCATTCACTTCATGGAAGCTTGCATTGATGGAGTGCTTGTTTCCCTTTTAGTTTTTCTTTTGTATTGATGAACAATGTGGAACTTGCTATATGGGAAAAACTATTGTAATATGTATGGTTGAATGCCCGTATGTGGAACTTTCTATGTATGGTTGGATGGAACTATGCATGTATGATGAAACTTATATGTGTTGGATATCTCATATGTTTGCTGTGAAATTGCCCTGTGAAATATATACATATATTTGCTATGAAAATGCTTGGATATAAGAAAAAACAAGAAAAAGATGCAATGCAGGCTCTTTGCCGTTTGCCACCAATGGCAAAGGGCTCTTTGCCATCTGCCACAGACGACAAAGTGGACACGTGGCAGCAACCTGTGCAACCTGGGAGCTGACCCATTTGGTCACTTTACCATCTGTGGTAGACGGTAAAGGCTTGGATGGTTTGCTATAGGTGGCAGGCGGCAAAGACCTGGAGTGGAGTGACGCGTCTGCTGACATCACAAGGCATATGACAAAGGGGACGGCATGTTTTCCATCAGCTGGCAGACGACAAAGCCTCGTGTTAGTCACCTAACATGGCTAACGTTTGTTCTTGGCCGTCCACCTTCTTTGTCGTCTGCCACCGATGCCAAAGGGTCATTGTCATCCACTGTAAGAAAGCAGACGACAAATCAGCTGTTTACCATAGCTTACTGTGCTGGACAGGTTTGTCGTCAGTGGTTGACGGCAAAGAGGTTTGCCATCAGCTTTCTAGTCCTTTGCCGTCTGCCATGGTAGACGGCAAACAAGCTGATTCCTGTAGTGCATAGTCATTACCCTAACATCATGTTCATTCATATTATTGTTCATTTCATCAAGAAATTCTGTTTGAGATTTAGCAACTTGTTCTAACTGAGTATGAACCATAGAGGCATATTTTCCTACACCTCTAACATCATTGGTAATTCTGAATAACAAGTTACTCAAGCGAGCAATCATAATAGAGATGTATTTCAATTGTTTCATAACATTTGCATTGAAGTGATAATGTTATGTAGTATAGTTATCAAACTCATAAAGGCACTGACTAGGATACATATTATAAGGATTGTCCTTTTCATCAAATTTCATTAAAGAATTTACCTCTACCACCTTGGGTTGTGGTCTATCAAGCCCATGTGTTTCTTCAATAGGAGGTAAATTTTTGACATCCTCAGATTTAATACCTTTTTTCCTTCATACATTTCTTTGCTTCTTGCATATCTTCAGGATTGAGATATAAGATACCCCTCTTCTTCTGAGTGGGTTTAGGCGGTGGTTCAGGAAGAGTCCAGTCATCATAATTTTTCAGTATGTTATTCAATAATTCCCAAGCTTGTTCAATGGTTCGTTCCCTGAAAACACAACCGGCAATTGAAGAAGCCTCCCCCAAGCTTGTGGGAGACTCTCTTTTTCAATTTGCACAAAGTTAAATATTTCCTATAAGGCAGCTTGTTTCTTATGAGCAGGAAAATATTTTCAGAGAAGTAGTAAATCATATCCTGGGGACTATGCACACAACCACGATCAAGAGTATTATACAAAGTCTTAGCATCACCCTTTAATTAGAACAGAAATAACTTGAGAATATAATAATAGCGAATTTTCTCATCATGAGCAAAAAGGGTGGCTATGTCATTCAACCTCCTGAGAGGGTCGGGGGTGGAAATGACGTCGTTGGTTGCCTGCCTATCGGAGCAACCTAATGTTGGCGATGCACTTGGAAGTCCATGCCCCGGCCGTTAGTCGGACCATGAGATGTTTCGGACGTCCGCGAAGTCATTGCGACGGCCACGACACATGATAAAGAAACCCAACGACGGAGTTCCTGCGAGCGAAGGAAGATGGATACACCTCAACCCCCTAACTGGCGAGCAAAATGTCGATGTCTCAGAACCGAACATTGGGTTGTTAGCTACAACCCTTTGAGAGTTCGATCAAGGACTGAACGCGTCTAGCTTCCTATGTCCTGGACAATCGGAGGAGGAAGAACAATGAGTAGAACATATTGACTTCTAGCCACCATGTCGGTGTAATACCCTACTTTGGCTCTGCATGTTATTTCTCTAGTAGTTGGCTACAATATGTGTCTCTTGTTGTGAATGAATTCAACCCCCCATGAGTCCGTAGCCTTCCCTTGTTTATACAGCTCTCTAGAGACCCTCATTGGTCGAATACAACATAGGGTAGGCTAGCTTAGCATGTACAAGTGTGGCATCGTCGCTCATGGCACGCTTGTACGTGCAGTGATGATCACTCTCGGAGTAGTGTATTGCACCATGAATATTCTGTTGCCTCCCTCCTTATACAGAGTAGGTATCATCAATGTACTACCCCTATAGCAGTGTGTGGAGTAGGTGAATCTTCAGGAGCCACTGTTCATGACCCGTCTCATTGGTGCCCATGCGCCTTGGGTGATCCAGAGGCTTCCCCTATGACGGCTGGCGTAAGCAGCTCTTGAAAGAGGAACGAGATGCGTTCAAAGCTTTTGACAGCAGGATTCCTGCCCCCTTCCTAGAGATAGGGCATACAAGAACAAATCTTCCCGGGCTTTGGGAGTGCTTCCCGAAGGTGGGATGTTTATAGAAGTACTCCGCACTGCCCTTGAGCGGCGCTTGCCTCAAGCCCCGAGGGTGGTTCAATCCTTCCCTTTCGTTGAGTCGGACCAGATCACTCGTTGGTGGCCAGCGTTAGGCCTTAGGCTAGTGGGCCCCTGATATCCCAATTATTGTTGGGCCGATAGCTGGTCACGTGCTACCTGATGACCCACAAGTATAGGGGACCAATCACAGTCCTTTCAATAAGTAAGTGTCGAACCCAACGAGGAACAGAAGGAAATGACAAGCGGTTTTTAGCAACGTATTTTCTACGAGCACTAGAATTATCGGTAACGAGTAGTTTGATAGCAAGATAATTTGTAACAAGTGAAAAGTAGCAATAATAACTAAGGTGTAGCAAAGTAGCACAATCCTTTTTGTTGGAAAGTATAGGCCAGAACGATCTCCTATAATAAGCTAAGCGTTCTTGAGGACACATGCAAATTTCATCTAGTCACTTTCATCATGTTTGTTTGATTCGCGTTCACTACTATGATAATTTGGTATGTGGGTGGACTAGTGCTTGGGTGCTATTTTTAGTTGAACAAGCCTCCCACTTATGATTAACCCCTCTCGAAAGTATCCGCAACTACGAAAGAAGAATTAAGATAAATCTAACCATAGCATTAAACATATGGATCCAAATCAGCCCCTTACAAAATAGTGTATAAACTAGGGTTTAAGCTTCTATCACTGTAGCAACCCATCATATAATTACTACTCCACAATGCATTCCCTAAGGTCCAAAGATGGTGAAGTGTCAAGTAGTCGACGTTCATATAACACAACTAAGGGAATCAACAACATACATTTCATCAAAATTTCGAATGAATACCAAATTCACACGATACTTATGACAAGACTCCTCCCATGTCGTGAAGAAAAAAGGTGACTACATCCGCATCACATTCATGTCCAAGATCAGAGGGGTGTTAAATATCATAATGGATCTGAACATACAATCTTCCACCAAATAACCCAACTAGCATCAACTACAAGAGGTAATCAACACTACTAGCAACCCACAGGTACCAATTTGAGGTTTCAGAACTAGGGTTTGAGATGAGATGGTGCTGGTGAAGATGTTGAAGAAGATTGGTCCTCCCATGATGAGAGGGTTGTTGGCGATTGATAACCCACAAGTATAGGGGGTCGCAACAGTTTTCGAGGGTAGAGTATTCAACCCAAATTTATTGATTAGGCACAAGGGGAGCCAAAGAATATTTGCAAGTATTAGCAGCTAAGTTGCCAATTCAACCACACCTAGAGATTAATTATCTACATCACGTGATCAGTAGCAAAGTAATATGGTAGTTTTAATATTAGTGGCAATAGAAATATTAATGGTAACAGTGATAGCAATGATTTTGTAGCAAGTGTAACAGTAACAATAGCAGTAGTAACTTAGCAAGAACAATATAAGAGAAATTTGAAGGCATTGGATCGGTGAATTCATTGGATGATATTCATCATATAACAGTCATAACCTAGGGCGGTACAAAACTACCTCCAGTTCATAAATATAATGTAGGCATGTATTCCATAAATACTCATACGTGCTTATGGAAAGAACTTGCATGACATCATTTGTCCTACCCTCCCGTGGCAACATGGTCCATATGGAAACTAAGGGATATTAAGGCCTCCTTTTAATGGAGAACCGGAACAAAGCATTAACACATAATGAATACATGAATTCCTCAAACTACGGTCATCACCGGAAAGTATCCCGCATACTGTCACTCCAGGCTTTACAGATCATAACACATAATTGGTGAATATCACTTGGAAGATTGGACCTAGATCATGGATATAATGGTGATAACAAAAACGGTTCAGATCTGAAATCATGGCACCCGGTCCCAAAGTGACAAGCATTAAGCATGGCAAAGTCATATCAACATCAATCTCAAAACATAGTGGATACTAGGGATCAAGCCCTAACAAAACTAACTCAATTACATGATGAATCTCATCCAACTCCTCACCGACCAGCAAGCCTACGAAGGACTTACTCACTCCCAGTGGGGAGCATCATGGAATTGGCGATGAAGGAGGGTAGGTGATGACGAAGATTGAAGATCCCCCTCTCCGAAGCCCAATACGGACTCTAGATCTAGCCTCCCGATGAAGAATAGGAGGTGGCGGCGGCTCCGTATCGCAAAATGAGATAATTCTTCCTCCTTGATTTTTTCTGGTAAATTAGGTATTTATGGAGTTGGAATCAGGGTCTACGGGCCCACCAGGTGGGCACAACCCACCTGGGCGTGCCTGAGGGAGGGGAGCCCTGGTGGGTTGTGCTCACCTAGGGGCCCCCTCCGATGGTTTTTGGCTCTAGTATTTTTGTTTTATTCTAAAATAATTCTCCAAAAAGTTTCGTTCCAATCCAAGAACTTTATTTCTGCACAAAACCAACACCATGGTAGTTCTGCCGAAAACCACATCACTCTAGGTTAGTTTCATTCAAAGCATGCAAATTAGAGTCCAAAACAAGAGGAAAGGCATTAGAAAAAGTAGTTACGATGGAGACGTATTTGTGATGACAATGGCCACAGTGGTACAGCGAGCTACTATACAAATGGTTTTTAACCCCTTTCCACAATGGCATTGTGAACCGTCTCAAAGTGAGTGTGTGTGATAGGGGGGGTCCTTCCCACACGACCCAGAAACTGTCGGGGGATAGGGAGCCATGATGCAGAGGCCTTGTGAAATGCAATCATATGCGATGCAACACACACTAAATTCTATCACACATGTGGGATCGGTGATTAAACATTTCTAATGACGTAGTGAAAGAAAACGGTGTGTCGTAATGAACTGTTTGGGAAATAGTAGGTAAGACACATGGGCCAACATATGAACTGTGTGTGATATGTGCCCCATAGCACACGAGTTTTCTGCGGAACTCGGCTGCCATGCATGAATCCATCGCACACATTTCTAAACAATTACCGTGTGCGATAATGTTCTATCACAATTTGTTTAAGAGCCCCTTCGCAGACATACAAGTGCTACAAACCGTTTGTGAATTGTTGTGCATCACCGATAGTTGCGGTAAGAGCGACGTGTGCTTTTCATTTGGGATACCACATGTTTCCTGAAAAATTTATGACTGAGATTGTATTTTACATTGGCATGGTTTACTCTGAGCTCTCGTGTGCGATAATGTGGTATCACAAATGGTTCCAGAGCCTTACGCACACGTAGTAGTGCTGCAAATCGTCTGCGATCTGCTGTGTGTCACCGACGGTTCTGCTACGATTGACATATGCTTTCTGATGTGGATCGCATACTCTCATTTAGTTGAACCGTGTGCGGAGCAATTGTCAGGTTAAAGAAAAAAAATCCCATTTGAATCGGCATGCAAAAAGCAAATTCGCCACAATATGCAATTGAACAAATAGTGTCCATAGGAAGAACATTCATCAGAATTTGCAACAATTGCAATTGAACATATGGTAGCTAAATTTGAAAGAAATGTTGACATATATATATGCAATACATAATTAATCATAGTTTACGAAATATGAAGAACTCATCAGATGGAAAACAATGGATCCATGCATATATGTTTAGCGGCTAACTCTTACTCAATGTTTCAGGAGAAGGCATGCTAAATCTTCATTATCACCAGTGAGATTGATGTAGTGATTCAGGAAGAAGTCGCCGATAAATCTCCGAACCATCAACAATTCACCAGCGGGGAGCGGTTCAGGGGTCGTCGGTTCTAAGATGAGCTGCAGTATTTTTAAGATCAGAATGTGCCTTATGAGAGGGGTAGAAGATATTACTTAAGATAGACTTGCTGGTACTAATTCGCGTGCATCTTCAGAACTATCAGCAGATTTGCAGATGGATATCATGTGTCTGGAAACATAGTACCCACAAAGGTTGGTCCCTGCTTGTTGCTGAGGTCACTGAAATATTTGTAGTCATGTATTTGTCATGTTAGGAACAACCTAACCGGTGTTAGATGTATTTTTTTCTTTGGAAAGAAATAGAAATAGGTTTATTTACAAGGTTGAACATTTGACTAGCGTAAGAAAAGGTATTTGCAGACTATTGGCTACATTTTCCGAAAATAACTGATTTCGGTGTGTTACTGGAGAAATGATCTCGTGCTGTAGAGGTAGTTCCCTCTTGAACATGTTCATTGGTTTATTTTTCCACAATGCGAGCACACTGCAAATGAAGATGAATTTTGACAACATCAATTATTGAACCAGATATGAATGTAAACTATTTCAACATCATAGAGTTCAATATCTATCCATGAACTGCCGAAGATGCATCAAATCCTGAGCATTTATTGACTCTCTAAGAGAATCCATGTAGTAAACTATATTCTTGTTTGGAACAATGAATACCAAGATCTAGTGATTGCTACATATTTAGAAAGCCATGAACTTACAAATTATGTCAAAATCTGAAAGAAAAACAGTGTATGCGTGGTTGTTTATTTGAATTACCATTCATGATATGGCCCGAGAAATGATTTTGCATGGGATGTGTTTTTGAAGATAGGGGCGACTGTGTTAATGGCCCACTCATGTTCATCCTTACCATGTAATGTGGTACCATTTGCTAACGAAGGATCTATGAAATACACACTCTCCCTTTTTCTTCTCTGCGCGTTCAATCCCCTGAGAGGAATAAAATGCAGTTAGTTGTTTATCAATTACAACCTTTTATGGAGAAGTTGATTAGAGTTTGTTAAGTACTTACAAAATCAGGCACCTAACAAGAGTGGCATCTTGCTCATTGAAGTTGAAGAAGAGATGTAAGTCCTCGAAGTTCACACTGATGGAACCAAGATCATGTCGGAAATGATCTCTATTGTAGCAGACTAGCAGAACATGATGACCTGCTAACATTTGATCCATGCAATATTTATGTAACTCGCGGCAACTGGAGCTGCACTAATCAAAGTATTCGCCAATAAGAAATGGCTGGCCCATGGATGTAATTGCGTGCTTCAAGTATGTCTGCTTTATTTTTAGCAAGCATCAAATCTATTTCTACATCATTCATGTCGTCAGAAAAAATATTACTCTCTGATTCGAACAACTTGTTGTTAATTTGGTTCTGGGCAATGAGTTTTTTAAGTAATAGGCAATCATTTTCTTTCATCTTCACTCTCTGGGCGCGCTTCCTAACGGGTGCAGCCTTTTTGCCCGCTTCCTTCTTGGTACTTGAAGAACTTCTGGTCCAAGGTCTGGAGGGCTGAAGCGCAGACTGCCGAGCAAGCGGTAAAGCTTCAACGGACTGCTTAGTAGATGGTTTAGCTATGCCGGGCTGCTGAGCTGGCGGTGCTGCTATTATGGACTGCTAGGTTGTAGGAGCAGAGGCCTCGATCTGCTGACCATGCGATGAAGCTATGTTGGGTTTCTGCGCAGGTGGTGCCAACTTGTCAGTGTGTTGAGGAGGTCGTGCCAACGTGTTGGTGTGCTGAGCAGGCAGTGCTGACGCATTGGTATGCTGATCACATGGCTATGGACCGACTAACTAATGAGCAGTCGGTTTTGGACCTATAGATTGCTTAGCAGGTGGTTCCAAAGCATCAGACTACTCAGCAGTCCGTTCCATCAGGATGGTCCGCTGAGTATGTGGTGCAACTTGGCCTCCCCCTGCTGCTTCAGTGGCCAACATCTAAACCGATTGTGCATCTTCAGCAGTTGTAGGCCTTGCCAATGGCTGCTCTAGGGCGGACGATGACATGGCATGTACAACACAAAGTCAGGCAGGCTGATCACAGGTTGATGCATCAACTGCCGGATTACGAGTATTAGGTTCCTTGGGGGAAGCACGCGAGAGCTATTGTGGCAAGGAGCGCGTCACCGGTTGAGGGGCCACATTGGTTGCTCTCGGCAGGGCTTCAGGGATCTCATCCATGAAGTATATTTCCTTTCGTGGGCACTTGATGTGATGTAGTAGTGTTTCTCCCAAGGTCCTATTCTCATCAAAGTCCCCTAGGTTAGTCTTCAGGGCAAATCCATTGAATCCAAGCTTTACTTCAGTCATGTAGCACTTCACACAACCAGGCTTCAATGGCACATTGTCCAACAAGAGGCCCTCTTCCAAGAAGGGTGGGCAAACCCAGGTTGTTGCACATTTTAGTGTACCTTCATAATGTGTAAGCACGCCCTTCAGTCTATCTTTATTACATATAGATCATATATAGCATCATCATGAGCAGTTGCAGTCTCAATGTCACTGGGGTCAACTGATGCACAGCTACTCTTGTGCGGTGTTGTCGCGCAATAACCAACATCCTCCATGCCCGCCTCCCCTCCCATCTGCTGGCTATTTCTCAGTGTTAGAGTCTTCTGCATCATCATTGACTCCTCAATTTCCTTTCGAAGAGTCAGACACATGTCATTCCTCAACCTTCCATACAATTCATTTTGTTTCATTTCACTACTCGCTTTTTTTCATGTCGAGCATCCCTTCTTTGCTGAGTGTGAATGCCCTCTTGCGCGGGACATTAACACTATACCCCTTGCACGGCCAGGGGGTCTCTCTTGTTTACAGAGCATCAGACAGAATGTCACATGGCCCTGAGTTCCAGTAGAACCTTCCAGGGATCTCAGAAGTGTTTAACATCGCGCGATACAATTTTTCGTCATGTGAGTTTTCAAAGTAATAAGTTTTGTCCTCATGCCTCCTTGCACGTGCCCGCAAGTAGTCTCTAGCGTGCTCACCTCTGATTTCACTAAAGGTTGGTTTCCCACCCATAGGTACTATGTCATGGGGGAACCACGGCCACCTATGGGGCTACGAGCCCCTTTCTGGTTCAGTCGCGGGATGGCACATTGCACAAAGAGTGGAGGAGCGTGAGGCAGCACGACAGAGCTCACGCAGGCAACTTTTACCTAGGTTCGGGCCGCCGCGAGGCGTAAAACCCTACTCCTGCTTTGGTAGATTGATGGTGGATGGTGGTGGAAAACGTAGCGCTCTTGCCAGGCAGGGTTGCCTTGGGACGAGAACGGCTACACGAGTATGAGTGTACAAGGGTCTGGATCCTTGCAATGGTTGCCATGGGCCTCCTTTTATAGGTAGGTCACCAGAGTGGTAAATCAGTCATTATGCACTGGTTAGATAGCAAACAGTGCTATCATACCTAACTCTGCAGGCTGTCAGAGTGCATTAAATGCGCTGCTCAATGTCACATCATAGCTTGCTTGGCAGGCCCTGCCGGGCTGATTCGCCAGCTTGGCGCCTGCTTGCTCGTGGCAAATCAGTCATTATGCACTGATTAGATAGCAAACAGTGCTATCATACCTAACTCTGCAGGCTGACAGAGCGCATTAAATGCACCACTCAATTTCACATCATAGCTCGCTCGGCAGGCCCTGTCAGGCTGATTCACCAGCTTGGCACCTACTCGCTCAACACGTCGCAGGACGGGTGTCTCTTGTAGGTATTTTCTGCAGGAGATGGCTGCCATGTGCTATATAGCAGCCACTTAGTCACCTTGCAGCTTGACACTGCACTGGTCGACGACGTACGTCGTAGTGAGGTGGTGTGGGATGACTCGAAAGGTCCCGAAAGCCTTCCGGGATGACTCAAGGGGGCTCGCTTCTGGGAATAACCTTGCCTTCGCCAGGCTCGCCTGCCCGGCAAGGGAGGTTTTCCCCTTAGTGGTGTCTTGCCCTTCTAGCTAGTCTTGGTCTTCTTGATCTCTGCTTGGGTCCTTCAAGGGGATCAATCCATCTTGCTTGGGTTGATCATGGTGTTGTGAACTTGTCCTTGTGCTTGTGCACAGTCCGGGCAACAGACCCAGGGTCTGTTGTACTGACAGAAGCCCCCGGGCCTAGCATGATTGTGGGTTCAATATCCGGCATATCTTGTAGTAGGGGTCCTAAGCTAGGCGTCTTGGAACGATGGTAATGTGGACACGGGATTTTACCCAGGTTCGAGCCCTCTTGATGGAGGTAAAACCCTATGTCCTGCTTTTGATTGTATTCATATGGGTGTAGTACAGAGTACATATGTCTACCATGAGATTGTAGTAATGAATATGAGATTGTCTATTGACTAGCCTGGCCTCGGTTTATATAAGACACCAGAGGCCTAGGGTTTAGGAGAGTCCTTGTCTTGGGCGCCAAGTCTTATGGAGTCTTCCTTGTATGCGGCAGGTGTTGTCCGAACTGGCCCATGAGCATACAGCCATGGGGGTCCTCGGCCCAATCCAACTGATCGGGAGACAACGTGGTGAGTACCCCTTAGTCCAGGACACCGTCAGTAGCCCCCTGAATCGGTCTTCAAGTTGGGAACTCTCCTCGATTCTTCCGAACTATTCTTCATCTTCGGTCGTCGGTCTTGAAAACTGGTTCAACAAATCTTCCCATCTTCGATCTTGAGGATTGCCAAAGTACATCCGAAGAGTTTACACGTCGGGTATCCGAGGAGCCCCTTTAAGTTTTCGGCCTTTATCAATGCCTTGTTATTTTTATGACGCACCTCGGGTTTGGAGTTGTTCCCGAGCGGCAACGTCCTCTTGCGTCCGAGCTCCAACGCCGGACTGCATTCAAGGTATCTTTGCAGCCGAGCACCAAAGCCAGACCGCTTCCGAGCTCCAACACCGGAATGTATCCGAGCTCCAACACCGGACTATGTCCAAGATCCAATGCCGGACTATGTCCAAGCTCCAACGCCGGACTGTATCCGAGTTCCAACGTCGGACTATGTCCAAGCTCCAACACCGGACTATGTCCAAGCTCCAATGCCGGACTATGTCCAAGGTCCACTGCCGGACTATGTCCAAGCTCCAACGCCGGACTATATTCGAGGTGTCATAGATCACCTTGGTTCAAAAAAGTTGAAGGATTTTAGCCGAGCTTAATGCCGAAAATGCCCTCAAGGTGCGTGTTGGCCAAATATCCGGGATGCACCTGAAGGAAAAAATCAAACCGTTGACCCTAGTAGCCCCTGAGACTCTGGTCGATTCATAAAATCAGTCTGAGGATCAATTCCCAGCTCGGCAACATACTTAGGGATAGAAATGTGGTGCGCAAAGTCCTCGAGACTCGGGTTGGGTGCGGCCGACCAGCCTGAGGATAATAATCTCCTCGAAAACTATATTGCACTTTAAATTTTCTACATTGGATTGTCAATGCAGTAGCCCCCGAGACTCTGGTCGGGTGGCAACACCAGATGAGGGGATCGATGTACCCCTTTAATATTTGTAAATAATAAGCCCGAAGCCCAGTAGCCCCCAGCCTTAATGCGGGCACGGGAGGCCGAATTAAGGATCGATATCCGTAGCAAAATGACTCTATGTACACAAGTACTTTACATCATTAATGCTCGGATCCGCATTGTACAAAACTTTGTTGACCGACCATCGGCTCCAACCTCCTCGGCCAGCAGCCGAGGAGTGTTTGTCCTACTTTATAAAGCCTTTATGAGGGCAAAGATTTATGGCAAACAAGGCTATCCGGCCATACGGTTTTATAAACAAAGGTACGCAGAGAGACATGTTATATTATTGTTTAGCATAAGAAACATCGTCCAAAGAAAATAGTCCCGCTATCGGTTCCTTTCTTTGGGTTGTCATGCTAAGCATGATCATGAAACCTCAGCTCCGATCAATGTGGGAGGAAAATACTGAGGATTTAGTTCGGGGAAAGCTTCCAAACTCTATGGTCTAAATGAACCCAAATTTTTACCTCCGTTGTGACCGTTTATAATCAGAAAGTGGCCCATCGTTAGCTTCTACCCCCTTGTAGATGCTATGAAGGGTGTTTCCGCAATAACAAAACAACCCTTAGCCGACGTCTCGGTGCCCGAAGGCGGTTGTGTTTAGCGGAAACGAGGCAATCAGATATGCGGGCTTGATAACTTTCACTTAGTCACAGGAGCTTAAAGTTGGGAGGCCAGCAAGTAGCCCCCCGTTTAGTGTTCGGCGACAGCCGAGGTCAAGCCGTAAATAGTTCGGCCAATGTTATGAATGGCCCGTCATTTAATACAGTCATCGGATCGCTGACCACTTTACGCTTATTGTGACAGTCAGTTTTCGGCTTTCTCCACTGAGGTGCTTAACCAGGCGAGCTGGAAGCACAATCGCAGTGGTTCTCCCTTTGCACACCTAGCCGAACAAAGCGGAGCGTAGGAGGCAAGCACAGGAGCCAGGCAACCCAACTATTCACCGAAGACACAATTCGAAACTGATGCCTATAGAGCAATATCCGAGAATTTTTGCCAAATCTCTAAAGGTGTCCGCGTTGCACTGCGAGACTTATGCGGAACACACAAATAGTTGAAAAAGTGCCATAGGCTTGGAAAACCAAAAACTTCAGTAAAAACTCAACGTTCGAACTAGATAAATTGTTCGGTGCCAATCAGAAAATTGGTCTTAAAAAATTGTGCTTCTGTCGTGCTTTGACATGACACACCCTATCTCAAGACTTCAAGCGGGTCAGCCTACGGCTTCAACCTCCTATCCTGAAGGCGGAGTACTTCTCATTAGGCCAGTTTAGCAAACTTTAGCGGCTTTGAGAGAGAAATTTGGCTCCCCGACTATTGACCACACACTCGCGTCGAAAAAAGGAGTGATAGAAAAAAGACTTTGCAACGACTAAGAAGAAGAACACTTATTGTAAAATAGCTCACATAAATTTAAGAGCCCCTGAGTGACTTGGGCAAAAGAATTTTATGTATAATGATTGTATATAATGAAGTACTTATATCATATCTATGTTCACCCGAACTTTAAACGTGTCTTAACCGACCGTTGGCTTCTCCCTCTTCGGTCAAGGACTGAAAAGTGTTATGTACTCCACCTGTCGAGAATATCGATGGTGTTTCTGATAACCAGGCAATCAGGTCATAAGGCTGTAACAGACAAAGTGCGCTCAGGGGACTTATGCTATATAACTGACAAAGTGTAAGAAGCATCTTCGAAGAAAATAGTACCCCCACCAATACCTTTCTTCGGTGCTCATTGTTAATATGAGACTTATGCAATAGATTTTTTGTACTCCTGAGTTCCATTGTGTGCCGACCATAATTGAAAACAGTAAGAGCGCTAGCTTTCGGCTTCACCCAGTCTGAGGTCCGGCTCGGGTGACCCGATCGTGCTAATCGCAGAGGTGCTCCCTTTACTCCCTAGTCGAACAATCGTGAATGTAGGGGTAAACACAGGAGCAAGGCAACCCAGCTTGCAAATCACTTAGGTCAATATGGTGCATATTGTGGCGTAATACACGAACAAGGAATGAAGTCATACAAGTATAATCATATGCAAGAGGAAAAGCTCCAACAAGGGAGCCCCCAAGTAAACGGGTATTTGAATTTCTGTGTCACAATCAAAGTTTGGACAAGGAAGTTTTTCACAAACAACTTTTTGCTAAAAAAAGTATAATGCTTGGTCGGACCAAACAAAATTTAAAACGTAAAGTTTGTGAGCATGAAAGCGACTTAGCTGGTTAATGTGTTCAGCATTGATGACATGGTCCGAGCTTGGTGCGGGAGGAGGTCTCAGCCCCCCATCCTGATGTGGCCGAGCGAAGAGCTCGGCACTCCAAAGAGGTGAAGCCCTCGGTCTAGCCGAGGTGAAGGAGCAGGCCGGCAGTATGACGCCGAAGCCCTCGGTCTAGCCGAGGTGAAGGAGCAGGCCGGCAGTATGACACCGAAGTCCCCATTATGAAGTGATGATGAAGCTCGGGTCCAGCGTTGGTGACGTGGTATGTTGGTACGCTTAGGTGACTGCGCTGCCGGACATGGATCATTTATCTGCGCAAGAAAAATAGTGCAAGCCGGAGATAATAGTAATAATAATAAATTAAAAAAAGGTTGCATAATTAATAATTTATGCCAAGTGAATAATAAAAGAAATATGGCCTGTGTGCCGAACACTCGATGAGGTAGAGCTCCCTCAGCGATGCCAAAGTCCCCGAGGCAACCGAACATGTTGGTGTGGCAATTCGACCAACAAGATGATTGTGCGGGCCTATTAATGCCAATTGGGACGATGACGTCGGCTTGCCGAAGTAACTGCATGACGCAGTCAAAGTGGATTACTGGAAGTCGATTATTGAAGCCCCGGAGTTGACTAATGCGACGAGAAGGTTGGCATGGTAGTTGGACCAATTAGGTCATGATGCATCCGAATTGGAGCCAGTTGGGGCGATGGCATCGGATTGCCGAGCTGGCGGCATAGAGCAACCACATCGCGCATGAGGTGTCCATTGGTCGGCGCACAGAAAACCAGACTAATGGGAAGACAGTCAAGTTGAGGCCGCGAGGAGGAGATTCTTAATCATGAGAGACACCTAAAATCAAGTTGTGTTCAAACCTCACAAAATCGTGAACAATTAGTACCATGCATGCCTTTAAGTACGTACTACATGGAAAACAAGGTAGTCTATGCCTTTAAATAAGGAAGAAAGAGGGAAAGAAGACAGGGAATCTTCCTGATTATCTTCCCCATAGTAATTTTGGAGAGAGGGAAGGCATTAAATAATCTGTCCACGTGAAGCAGATTTGATGCCCTTGTCGGCCGCTGAACATAGCATGTTTCCCTGGAACTCCATGCGCGTCACTTTTTCTTGAATCAAAGCGGAGCAGCCGGCTTGATCCGGACTGATTTGGCGCCTGATGTGTGATTGGTCGGCGCCCGTACGGCTGCGGCCTGCAGGGCTTGTGGGCGGCGATAGTCAACCTACGCCCACACGCAATCTGATAACTTGATTGCAGCAGCAGGTAGATTGATTTCAACCTACTCGCTCCTGCAAACAGAACAACACAAAAGAGTAGACGGGACAAACCGAAAAGAATTGATTACACCGAATAGGTAAAAAACTAATAGGACAACACCTGATTCAACGTCGCTTTGAGATCCCATTGCACCGCGACGACACCCAGCAGGCTCTCAATGAAAGCACCAATGTCGGTTCAATATCCGGCGTATCTTGTAGTAGGGGTCCTAAGCTAGGCGTCTTGGAAGGATGGTAACGTGGACACGGGATTTTACCCAGGTTCGGGTCCTCTTGATGGAGGTAAAACCCTACGTCCTGCTTTTGATTGTATTCATATGGGTGTAGTACAGAGTACATATGTCTACCACGAGATTGTAGTAATGAATATGAGATTGTCTATTGACTAGCCTGTCCTCGGTTTATATAAGACACTGGAGGCCTAGGGTTTAGGAGAGTCCTTGTCTTTGGCGCCAAGTCTTGTGGAGTCTTCCTTGTATGCGGCAGGGGTTGTCCGAACTGGCCCATGAGCATACGGCCATGGGGGTCCTCGGCCCAATCCAACTGATCGGGAGACGACCTGGTGAGTACCCCCTAGTCCAGGACACCGTCAATGATCACGCCGTTGGGCGTCGTCGGTGCGGTCCCTAATTAGTGCATAGGCAGGAGTGCCGAGGTGGCTTCGCCTCTTGAGATCTTCTTTGCTTCTTCATTATCTTGAGTTCGGGCCAGTTTCCAGTTTGTTCACACTTCGCATAACGCCAATGGTGGTGGGACCATTCTTGTAATGGCCCGTGAATGACTTTAACGCACGGGAGGGTAACTGTCACTATTCCCACCACGCCCTTATCCTCAACCATGTATGTTGCATGCATCGATTGGAGTAGGTAATGGAGGTGCGTGGTGCGCAGGGGCGTCAAGGCAGGGGCCCGGTCTTCTAGGATTGGTGGAAGAGGGCGATGGTTACTTGTTGGAGAACCAGCCCCTAGCCCCTAGCTCACCTATAAAAGGAGGAGCGGGGGAGGAGCAGAGGCATTCATCCATATCCCTCTCTTCCTCCGCCTTGCTTCGTCTTGAGTATGCTTGAAGGGAGAGCTCGGGGCCGGGCCCTGGGCCTTAGCTTGGAGCCCACAATGCCAAGCAATGCTGCTGGCGCTCGGGGAGTGAGTCTGGTCCAAGTCGAACGCAAAGGGCTTGGGATCATTAGAAATCCCAATACTGCCCCTTTCCTAGGAACTGGTTTGATGTTGATGAGGAGGGCGCCTTCCTACCCGCCAAGATGGGGTGCGGCATGCCCTGATCGCCTTGGCCATCTTGGCCACAGGCCGTCTCTTCAAGAGGAGTGCCGGACCGCGAGGCTGGCGTTTTCCTGGGGAGATGTTGATGAAGATGAAGACAGGGAAGACGGAGAAGGTGGGAGGCAGGGCATCAGGTCAGAGTACGATCGCACCCACACGTTCATCTTGGACTGGTGACCTGCCGCCTCGTCTTTCCGTTCTCCCCCCTTCCCGGCACCATCACCACCAGCCTCCTGGTCATCGGGGAGGGGGTCACTCTCTTGGTGCCTTCGCCTCCTCCAGCAGTCTTCTAGCTGAGCTTTGATGGATGACTCCATTGTCACTCGAGCTGGGGCTTCTTGCTGGTCCTGTAGGTGGTGACCAGGGCGGCATCGGGCTCCTCTTCCCGCCCTCCTCCTTTGTAGCCTCGCCACTACTAATCTTGTCAGGCTGTGTCCGGCAGGCCATGACGAGATCGGGATGGACTCCCACTTGGGTGGTTCTATTGCCTCGTTCTCTTCCCTTCGTACTACCTGGGGTGAGAGGAATAGGGAGTGGAGTTTACGGGGCACTTATCTATTTTCAATCTTAAACTTGTAGGCACTTGCCAAATTTTAGTTCAAATAATGTAATCCCTTGAATCCATGTTTGTGTTTTGTAAGGTTTGTACTTGTTTGAAGCATATTAATGAAAAAGATAAACCTTGTCGGGGACTCATTCATGTATATGGCCATGGAGAGGTGGAATGCCTCTATACTTAAATGAATTGTGAGTTTATGATCAGATCTATCCATGAATATTATTTGACTTTTGTCTGAACTCTTTTACGCATGATTGTTATAGCCTTGTATTTATTCTCCGATTTATTGGTTTGGTTTGGCGAACTAGATTGATTTATCTTGCCATGGGAAAGGTGCTTTTTGATTGGTTTGATCTTGCGCTGCTTAATCTCAGTGACAGAATGATACATGACATGCACGTATCATTGCTATTAAGGGTAACAAGATGGGGTTTATTCATATGTGATTTTATATTGTCTACATCATGTCATCGTTCTTAATGCATAACTCCATTTTCCATGAACTTAATACACTAGATGCATGCTGGATAGTAGTCAATGTGTGGAGTAATAGTAGTGGATGCAGGCAGGAGTTGGTCTACTAATCTTGGACGTGATGCCTATATACATGATCATTGCCTTGAATATCATCATGATTATTTGATTTTCTACCAATTGCCTAATAGTAATTTATTTACCCACCGTATATTATTTTCTCGAGAAAATCCTCTAGTGGAAACTATGGCCCCCGGGTCTATCTTCTATCACAAATTAAAACCGAAAATACCTTTATGCAATTTTCTTTTATTTATATTATTTTGTATTTTTTAGATTTATTTACTAAAACCTATACAATTTAATCTTTCTCTTGACCATTTAGAGATTGACAACCCCTCTACGCGTTGGGTTGCGAGTATTTGTTGTTTGTGTACATGTGTTGTTTACATAGTGTTGCTTGGTTCTCCTAATAGATTGATAACCTTGGTTTCATAATTGAGGGAAATACTTATCTCTACTGTACTGCATCATCCCCTCATCTTCAGGGAAATATTAATGCGGATCGCAAGTAGTAGGAAGAATTTCTTGCGTCGTTGCTGGAGAGACATCATCAACATCTATCAAGTACCTACGCATAAACTCTCATCTCCTTGCAATTACTTTATTTGCCATTTACCTCTTGGTTTCATCTCCCCCACTTCTATTTTTTTAGTACAAAAATATTTTTTGTTTTCCTTTTTCTTGTTTGCTTTTTGTGTGTTATCTTCTTTGCTCTTGTTATCATCTCTTATGCTAAAAAGGGTAGTGATGCCTTCGCCACTAGTGCGAATTCTTTTGACAATCCATCCATGCTTTTGAAACTCATGCAATCGTGAGGTTGCTAAAGAAAAATTTGATGATTGTATTAATGAAGATCCTCATGAAAAAGAAACCACACTAATAGAAAAAGGCCTACTAATGGCGCACCAGTTTTGCCTACTAATGGCGCACTACTGGTGCGCCATTAGTATCACGCCACTAGTATTTTTTACTAATGGCGCACCAGTGGTGCGCCATTAGTATCTGGTATACTAATGGCGCACCGCTGGTGTGCCATTAGAAGAGCCCACGGTGCGCCATTAGTATCTGGTATACTAATGGCGCACCACATAGAAGTGCGCCATTAGTAACAATTTTTTTTAATTTTTTTCAGAATTTTCTTTAAATTTTTTTTCTTTCAATTTTTTTTTCATTTTTTCTTAATCTCAGGTCACTATGGCTTAATCTCGGGTCAGTATGCTTAATCTCGGGTCAAATCGCACTCCGTGGTCAAACTTCCCGAAAGGTCACCCATCCTCACACTACTCCAGCCCAAGCACGAACCATCCTCACACTACTCCAGCCCAAGCACGCTTAACTTCAGAGTTCTATCCAACCCCAGCAACAGCTCACTTCACAGGCACTTGTTGATATATCTAGCATATCAATCCTATTATACTTTGTTGATGATTAGGACTTTGTTCATGTTCATGACTATGATGAGACTTTGAAAAATATTTCAAACTTCCCGGTCATATTACGTATCATTTTTTGAAAAAACTTCAAAAAAAATTCAAATCTTTTTTTTCTGTTACTAGTGGCGCACCACATCCAAAGTGCGCCACTAGTAAGTATGAAATTTTTTGAATTTTTTTGCCTCTAGATCTTGAAAGCCCCGTAACTTTTTTTCTGTTAGGTTTTTGGGGATTTTGAAAATGTTTAACGGGGATCCCCCCGTTAAAGTTGGATGTAACTTTTCGAGTAGATGATTTTTCATATAAAAAACTTTTTAATCTGAGTTTGTATGCAAAAGTTATGCCCATTTTACAAATTTCCGAAGAGTTTTTGCAAATAAAGTCGAAATTCATATTTGTAAATTTTCCCAACAACTAGACCACATATCACATGGGAAACTTATTTTCTTTTATTTTTTTGACATTTCCATCATTTTCTTTTAGTTTTTTCAAAACTAAAAAGGCGGTCCACAAGGGGGGGTGCATTCGGTGTTGGGCCAAGTTAGTAATGGCGCACCGTGGGGTGGTGCGCCATTACTAGTTAAACTAGTAATGGCGCACCACCCCACGGTGCGCCATTACTAGTTTCGAAAAAAAATTAAAAAAAGTTGAAAGTTTTTTTGAATTTTTTTTGAAAAAAACTTAGTAATGGCGCACGAGTGGAACTAGTAATGGCGCACTGTCCACAGGTGCGCCATTACTAACATTTTTTTTTATTTTTTTTATTTTTTTCGAAACTACTAATGGCGCACAGTGGGTGTGGTGCGCCATTACTATGTCAACTAGTAATGGCGCACCACTCCCACGGTGCGCCATTAGTAGTTTTGAAAAAATTAAAAAAAAAGTTTTTTACTAATGGCGCACCGTGGGATGTGGTGCGCCATTAGTATTTGACATAGTAATGGGTAGTTTTGAAAAAATTAAAAAAAAAAATTTACTAATGGCGCACCGTGGGATGTGGTGCGCCATTAGTATTTGCACACGTAGGTAGTGGTAATTTTATTGGAAAAGGTATTATTCAAGATTTGTTTACTTGTCCCGCTACATTACCTATGCTAGCAGGGTCAATCCTTAATAAAAGTTCTAGTCTTGCTGATGCAATATCTTTGCTTATAGTTGAACTTGAAAGACAATTTGTTCACATGCATCCCTCTATACAATGGATCCTTCTAAAATTTTCTAACATTCATGATTGTTCTGTTAAGTGTGTTACCGCTATATTTCTAGCTTATGAATTTGGAAATATTATGAAAGAAACACATGAAATATTTTCTCATTACAATATAAATCATTGTTGCCCTCCTATAGAGGAGATCCTTTTTAATCAAGTAGAAATAAGGAGATCACAACCTCCAGATTATGCTGCTTATAATGAAAATCTATGGAAAAAGGTTCCCCCATCTGTTTTGATTGATAAAATTTCCGAACAAAATGATAACTTTGCTATAAAGAGTAATGGGTTAGGACTTGTTCTTAAGAAAAAGCTTAGGGAGCATAATCAAAGGAAAATTTATAATGAAGAGATAGTTATCACATATAAAGGGCCAAGGGAAGAACCTCCTCCTCCCAAACATGATCTTATAGATCCGTATCCAATTAAATTTAGAACTTTTGATTATTTTGCTTGCCACAAAGGAAACTTGCTGCTGAAAGGAGGGAGTATGAGATGAGCATGGATGATCTCCCTCAGTTTTATTATTACACTTGAATCTTTTGATTATGCCTAGCTAGGGCCATAAAACAATAGTGCTTGTTGGGAGGCAACCCAATAGTCATCCTTTAAATTTTTGTATCTTTTCTATTTTGCAATAAATACACAATTATGCTTCTGTTATGATTGTGCTTTTTATGTTTTTATTAGAGTTTGTGCCAAGTAAATCTTTTAGGATAGTTTGGGTGAAAGTTGATTCGATTCTATGCATTAACAAAAACTTTTACGTCCAGTAGCAAAAATTTTAAAAAATCACTGGAGTGATGAAAAATTCTGAATTTTCTACACGTGATTGATATACAAATTGCTCATGTTGTCCTAATTTTTTTTGGAATTTTGGGAGTTACAGAAGTATGGTTAAAGTTGAGATTACTATAGATTGTTGTGTTTTTGACAGATTCTGTTTTCATTGCATTGTGTGCTTATTTTGATGAATCTATGGATTGTATCGGGGGCATAAGCCATGATAACATAGAATACAGTAGGTATAATGCAATAATAAAATATGAATGGGTTTACAATAGTACTTAAAGTGGTGATTCGCTTTATTATACTGTGGATCTCATGAAGGTTTTGTTAAGTTTTGTGTGATTGAATTTTTCAAGTTATGGGTGAGATCACGATGGATGAAGGAATAAGGAGTGGCAAGAGCCTAAGCTTGGGAATGCCCATGGCACCCCAAGGTAATATTCAAGGACAACCAAGCAACTAAGCTTGGGGATGCCCCGGAAGGCATCCCCTCTTGCTTCTAACGACCATCGGTAATTTTACTTGGAGCTATATTTTTATTCGTCACATATCATGAGTTTTGCTTGGAGCATCTTGTATTATATGAGTCTTTGCTTGTTTTGCTTTTTACTTTGTCACACTCATCCTTGCTAGACACACCTATTTGAAAGAGTCATAATGATACTATGATTTGTTAGAATTGCTCCATGTTCTTCACTTAAAATTTTTTAGCTAGGCAATTGCTCTATGTGCTTCACTTAAATCTTTTTTAGAACTGTGGTGGTTTGATTTTTGAAGAAATGCTCTCATGCTTCACTTATATTATTTTGAGAGTTAGAAAATTTTGAAGAAATACCCTAATGCTTCACTTAGATTATTTTGAGAGTTAGTAAAATTTTGAAGAAACACTATCATGCTTCACTTAGATTATTTTGAGAGTTATTAATTTTTTAAGAAATACTCTCATGCCTCACTTATATTATTTTGAGAGTTGAAAAGAGAAATTGTTTTGAAGAAATTTACGCTCTTGTGCTTCACTTAAATTTGTTTGAGAGCTTGTTAGTAGCAATGGTAATATACGATTTTGGTCCCATAGTGATAGATATTCAAGGGTCAGACAATAAAAACTTTCATGAAGATGATTGGATATTATAAACTTGATTCCTTGCAATAGCTTTGCAATGTGGACACAGTAATATGTGAGTCATCTTGGTCAGTAATTATGCTTTAGTACGAATATTGGTGTTAAGGTTTGTGATTCCCTATGTAAGCATGAAAGTCAATAGTTATGCAAGGAAGTGACATCCTACTTGTGGTGCATTATTCAGTGTTAGTTATGTGTACTGCTCGTTTATGATTGTTTTTATTTCTTTGTTGGTCGCTACTCAATCTATTTGCTAGTCTTCATTTGTACTAACGGGAATACTTCTTGTGCATCCAAATCCTTAAACCCAAAGTTGTGCCAAATGAGTCCACCATACCTACCTATATGCGCTATTTCCATGTCATTCCAAGTAAATTTGTCTGCCAATTCTAATTTTCAAAATGAATTTCCTTTTTGTGTGCCTGTACCACACATGAAGTGGTAGGGGTGGCCAAAATTTTCCATGCTAGGTATATTATTTTCAATATGAGTGTTTATTCACTTGTCATTGCACGAGAATGTGCAGGTAATAGGATGAAAAAAAATATATGTTGTCAATAATAAATTCATTGGAAGTGTTGGTATGGAAGGCACTCGTGGATACGGGTAGCCATGGATTGTGAAAGAATGGTGGAAAAGGAAATAAGCTTTATTTTATGTTTGGGAACCTCCTATGATTTATCTAGCATGGAAGATATTGAGAATTCTCGGTCGTTTTCATTGACAGGAAAAGCATGCGTGTCAAAACAATTTTATCTCTCAATTTAAGCTATGAGCTCTGGCACCTCTACAAATCTCTGCCTCCCTCTACAAAGAGCTTATCTATTTACTTTTGTGCAATTCTTATTTTTATTGAGTCTCCATCTTCTCTTATAAAGCACCAACTAGGGAACACTATTATCATACTTTTGCATTGGATGTAGCTAATATTCGAGTGTGTTTCATGAATGGATCAATGACTGAGCATAATGGGCGATAAATAGCTTTCATTAGTGTTGATATTTTCAAAGACAAGGTTGTTTGTTGATATGCTTGAGTATTGATGTCTTCATGTAAAATTATATACTATTGCCTTGAATCATTTAAAGTCCAAATGTCCAGGCTACAAAAGAAAATAATCTGTGTTGAACATGATAGGCAACATTCCAAATCAAAAATTCTGTTTTTATTATTTACCTACTCGATGGCAAGCAGGAATTTAGCTTGGGGATGATGATACATCTCCACCATATCTATAATTTTTTATTGTTCCATGTTGTTATATTATCAATATTGGATATTTTATATACATTTATTAGCAACTTTATATCATTTTTTGGGACTAACCTATTTACTTAGTGCCAAGTGCTAGTTGTTGTCTTTTGCTTTTTTTACTTTGTAGAATATCGATACCAAATGAAGACCAAATGCCACAGAACTTTTTGGAGATTTTTTTCTAGTAGTATGTCGTGGGAAACCACGACCACCTATTGGGCCTTCAGCCCCTTTTGGTTCGGAAGGGGGAAAGAGCATGTTACACAAGGAGCAGAGAACGTCGGGCATCACGCCAGAGATCACACGGGTAGTTTTACCCAGGTTCTAGCCGTCGCAAGGCGTAAAACTCTACTCCTGCTTTGGTGGATAGATGGTGGACTGTGGTGGAGAACGCAATGATCTTGCTCGACAGGGTTGCCTTGGGGCGAGAGCAGCTACACACGTATTAGTGTACAGGGGTCTGAATCCCTTCTATGGTTGCCATGGGCCTCCTTTTATAGATCACCGGGTCTCCAAAGTGGCAAATTAGTCGCTGATTAGATAACGAATAGTGCTATCATACCTAACTCTGGACACAGGGCAGAGCGCATTAAATGTGCCGCTTAGTGTCACATCATGGTATGCCCGGCAAGCCTTGCCGGGATGTTCTGCCACCTTCGTGCCTGTCTGCTCGACACGTCACTGGACGGGTATCATTTGGAGGTGTTTTCCATTGGAAGTGGCTGCCATGTGGCAACAAACAGCCACTTAGTCACTTGGTGGCTTGACACCGCACCGATCGACGACTTGTGTCTGTCGGATTCAGGGCTCCGCATACCCAAGAAAGGTTCGAACTCAGGGGCGTGTGCGAAGAACTCATCCTCCCAAACCTCTCGATCTGCTGCTCTCACAACATAGTTTGATGAACACGATAGAGAAAGACACAACAGTTTACCCAGGTTCGGGCCACCTTGCGATGTAATATCCTACTCCTGTGTGGTGGTGGATTGGCCTCGCGATGGGCTGAGGATGAACTAGTACAAGTGGACGAACAGCCTCAGGAGGCGAGTTCTATGAGTTGATCACCTGGTGAGTTGATCGATCGACCCCCCCGACCACTCTCTATGGTGGTGGCTAGGTCCTCTTCCTCCAAAACTTAGGCGGGAAGGGACCCCACAATGGCCAAATTTGAAGGGGAACAAGAAGTACATCTAATCCTGACGAAAGGTGGTCTTTGCCTGCAAAGCCTCTGAGTGTGACGTTCTGTTGGGCTCGGCGATGACATCCATTGAGCCGTTCTGGCGGTCTTGGTCTCATTTCACGCAAATGGCAACCTTTGGTTGATTCCTTGGGAGTCCACACCTGCACTTGCCTCCTTTGTACCAAAGACGAAACCTGCTGTACTGCGCCCGCTGGCGCGCGCCTGGCCTTTCTCGTCATGGCTGATGTTATTTTAGCCTCATGAGGCTGGGTCTTCCATAGGAATCTCCGCTCCGCTCAAGAGGCTGCCTAAGGAGGCCGCTCCCTCGGGAGATCTTGATGTCATTCGCCTTGCGAGGCTTGTACCCTCGCGAGGGTCTTAACTTGTTGTAATTGAAGCTGGGCCGTACCAGTCCGTCGATGAACCAACGTTGTGGGCTACAAGCAGGCAGGTTTGGGTACCCTAGTTCCCAGAACACCGGCAGAAGCCCCCGGGCCCAAGGCACACTCGCACTTGGCTTCGAGGCAAAGCCAACGGGCAAGTGTGGAATGCCGCGGGCCCCAATCGCCAACAGGCCGTGGCAATGCATGGCGCTTGACAAGACGTGGGTGATACGTCTCCAACGTATCTATAATTTTTGATTGTTCCATGCTATTAAATTACCCGTCTTGGATGTTTATGGGCTTTACTATACACTTTTATATCATTTTTGGGACTAACCTATTAACCGGAGGCCCAGCCCAAATTACTGTTTTTTGCCTATTTCAGTGTTTCGAAGAAAAGGAATATCAAACGGAGTCCAAACGGAATGAAACCCTCGGGAGCGATCTTTTTGGAACAAACACAATACAGGAGACTTGGAGTGGACGTCAAGAAGCAGCCTAGGCGGCCATGAGGCAGGAGGGCGCGCCCTAGGGGGTGGGCGCGCACCCCACCCTCGTGGCTCCCCTGACTGACCTCCTTCGCCTATATATACTTGCATACCCTGAAAACACCGAGGAGCACCACGGAAACCTATTTCCACCGCCGCAACCTTCTATACCCGTGAGATCCCACCTTGGAGCCTTTTCTGGCGCTCCGCCGGAGGGGGGATCGATCATGGAGGGCTTCTATATCAACACCATAGCCTCTCCGATGAGTTGTGAGTAGTTTACCACAGACCTTCGGGTCCATAGTTATTAGCTAGATGATTTCTTCTCTCTCTTTGAATCTCAATACAATGTTCTCCTTGATCTTCTTGGAGATCTAATCGATGTGACTCTTTTTGCAGTGTGTTTGTCGAGATCCGATGAATTGTGGGTTTATGATCAAGTTTATCTATGAGAAATATTTGAATCTCCTCTGAATTCTTTCATGTATGATTGGTTATCTTTGCAAGTCTGTTCGAATTATCAGTTTGGTTTGGCCTACTAGATTGATCTTTCTTGCAATGGGAGAAGTGCCTAGCTTTGGGTTCAATCTTGCGGTGTCCTTTCCCAGTGATAGCATGGGCAGCAAGGCACGTATTGTATTGTTTCCATCGAGGATAAAAATATGGGGTTTATATTATATTTCTTGGGTTTATCCTTCTATATCATGTCATCTTGCCTAATGCATTACCCTGTTCTTATGAACTTAATACTCTAGATGCATGCTGGATAGCGGTCGATGTGTGGAGTAATAGTAGTAGATGCAGAATTGTTTCGATCTACTTATTGCGGACGTGATGCCTATATACATGATCATGCCTAGATATTCTCATAACTATGCACTTTTCTATCAATTGGTCGACAGTAATTTGTTCACCCACCGTAATACTTATGCTATCTTGAGAGAAGCCACTAGTTAAACCTATGGCTCCCGGGTTTATTTTCTATCATATAAGATTCTGATCTACTTTATTTTGCAATCTTTACTTTCCAATCTATATCATAAAAATACCAAAAATATTTATCTTATCTTATTATCTCTATCAGATCTCACTTCCGCAAGTGGCGGTGAAGGGATTGACAACCCCTTTACCGCGTTGGTTGCGAGGTTCTTGTTTGTTTGTGTAGGTACGAGGGACTTGCGTGGAGCCTCCTACTGGATTGATACCTTGGTTCTCAAAAACTGAGGGAAATACTTACGCTACTTTGCTGCATCACCCTTTCCTCTTCAAGGGAAAACCAACGCAGTGCTCAAGAGGTAGCAAGAAGTATTTCTAGCGCCGTTGCCGATAAGGTCTTCGCTCAAGTCAAGACATACCAACTACCCATCACAAACTCTTCTCCCTCGCATTACATTATTTACCATTTGCCTCTCGTTTTCCTCTCCCCCACTTCACCCTTGCCGTTTTACTCGCCCTCTCTTTTCTGTTCGCCTCTCTTTTTCGCTTGCCTCTTGTGTGCTTGTGTGTTGGATTTCTTGTCACGATGGCTCAAGATAATACTAAATTGTGTGACTTTTCCAATACCAACAATAATGATTTTCTTAGCACTCCGATTGCTCCTCTTAACGATGTTGAATCTTGTGAAATTAATGCTGCTTTGTTGAATCTTGTTATGAAAGATCAATTCTCCGGCCTTCCTAGTGAAGATGTCGCTACTCATCTAAACAACTTTGTTGATTTGTGTGATATGAAAAAGAAGAAAGACATGGATAATGATATTGTTAAATTGAAGTTATTTCCTTTTTTGCTTAGAGAGCATGCTAAAACTTGGTTTTCGTCTTTTCCTAAAAATAGTATTGATTCTTGGAATAAGTGCAAAGATGCTTTTATCTCTAAGTGCCTCCTGCTAAGATCATCTCTCTTAGAAATGATATTATGAATTTTAAGCAACTTGATCATGAACATGTTGCACAATCTTGGGAGAGGATGAAATTAATGATTCACAATTGCCTGACACATGGTTAAGATTTATGGATGATCATACAAATTTTTTACGACGGATTGAATTTTACTTCTAGAAATCTTTTAGATTCGGCCACGGGAGGCACTTTTATGGAAATCACTTTAGGGGAAGCTACTAAACTCTTAGATAATATTATGGTTAATTATTCTCAATGGCACACCGAAAGATTTACTAGTAAAAAGGTTCATGCGATAGAAGAGATTAATATTTTGAGTGGAAAGATGGATGAACTTATGAAATTGTTTGCTAATAGGAGTGCTCCTATTGATCCTAATGATATGCCGTTGTCTACTTTGATTGAGAATAATAATGAATCTATGGATGCGAATTTTGTTGGTAGGAATAATTTTGGTAACAACACGTATAGAGGAAACTTTAATCCTAAGCCGTTTCCTAGTAATTCCTCTAATAATTATGGTAATTCCTTCAACAAATCCTATGGAAATTTTAATAAGATGCCCTATGATTTTGAGAATAGTGTTAAAGAATTTATGATCTCTCAAAAGAATTTCAATGCTTTGCTTGAAGAAAAATTGCTTAAAGTTGATGAATTGGCTAGGAACATGGATAGAATTTCTATTGATGTTGATTCTTTGAAACTTAGATCTATTCCACCTAAGCATGATATCAATGAGTCTCTCAAAGCCATGAGAATTTCCATTGATTAGTGCAAGGAAAGAACCGCTAGGATGCGTGCTAGGAAAGATTGCTTTGTAAGAGCATGTTCTTCTAGTTTTCATGATAATAATGATGAAGATCTAAAAGTGATTGATGTGTCCCCTATTAAATCTTTGTTTTGCAATATGAATCTTGATAATAATGGGACTGGAGATGAGTCAACTTTACTTAAAAGGCGTCCCAACGATTCGGAGTTTTCAGATCTTGATGCTAAAATTTGTAAAAGTGGGATTGGAGAGATCAAAACTTTACATAGCAATGAACTTACTATTTTGGATTTCAAGGAATTTAATTATGATAATTGTTCTTTAATAGATTGTATTTCCTTGTTGCAATCCGTGTTGAATTCTCCTCATGCTTATAGTCAAAATAAAGCTTTTACCAAACATATCGTTGATGCTTTGATGCAATCTTATGAAGAAAAACTTGAATTGGAAGTTTCTATCCCTAGAAAAATTTATGATGAGTGGGAACCTACTATTAAAATTAAAATTAAATATCATGAATGCTATGCTTTGTGAGATTTGGGTGCTAGTGTTTCCACGATTCCAAAAACTTTATGTGATGTGCTAGGTTTCCGTGAATTTGATGATTGCTCTAAAAACTTGCACCTTGCGGATTCCACCATTAAGAAACCTATGGGAACGATTAATGATGTTCTTATTGTTGCAAAAAGGAATTATGTGCCCATAGATTTTATCGTTCTTGATATAGATTGCAATTTTTCATGTCATATTATTTTTGGTAGACCTTTCCTTAGAACGATTGGTGCCATTATTGATATGAAGGAAGGAAATATTAGATTCCAATTTCCATTAAGGAAAGGCATGGAAAACTTTCCTAGAAAGAAAATAAAATTACCTTATTAATCTATTATGCGATCCACTTATGAATTGAATACTAAAGATGTTGATACTTAGATCTATTCTTGCTTGTATGCCTAGCTAGGGGCGTTAAACGATAGCGATTGTTGGGAGGCAACCCAATTTTATTTTTGTTCCTTGCTTTTTGTTCCTCATTAGTAATAAATAATTCATCTAGCCTCTGTTTAGATGTGGTTTTATGTTTTAATTAGTGTTTGTGCCAAGTAGAACCTATAGGATCATCTTGGGTGATAGTTAATTTGATCTTGCTGAAAAACAGAAACTTTTGCACGCACAAGAATAATTCTAATAAATCACAGAAACGTGATTTTTAGTTGATTCTTTTTGAAGTAGATCAATAGACAAATTTACTAGGACGTCCTATTTTCGTAGGAGTTTTAGAGTTCCAGAAGTATTTGAAAGTTACAGATTGCTACAGACTGTTCTGTTTTTGACAAATTCTGTTTTTCGTGTATTGTTTGCTTATTTTGATGAATCTATGGCTAGTATCAGGGGGTATGAACCATAGGGAAGTTGGAATACATTAGGTTTAACACCAATATAAATAAGGAATGATTTCATTACAGTACCTTAAAGTAGTGGTTTGCTTTATTGCACTAACGGAGATTATGAGATTTCCTGTTGAGTTTTGTGTTGTGAGGTTTTCAAGTTTTGGGTAAAGATTTGATGGACTATGGAATAAGGAGTGGCAAGAGCCTAATCTTGGGGATGCCCATGGCACCCCAAGATAATTCAAGTACAACCAAAAGCCTAAGCTTGGGGATGCCCCGGAAGGCATCCCCTCTTTCGTCTTCGTCTATCGGTAACTTTACTTGGAGCTATATTTTTATTCACCACATGATATGTGTTTTGCTTGGAGCATCTTGTATGATATGAGTCTTTGCTTTTTAGTTTAGAACAATAATCCTTGATGTACACACCTTTTTGGAGAGACACACATGATTCATAATTTATTAGAATACTCTATGTGCTTCACTTATATCTTTTGAGCTATACAATTTTGCTCTAGTGCTTCACTTATATATTTTTAGAGCACGGCGGTGGTTTTATTTTATAGAAATTATTGATCTCTCATGCTTCACTTACATTATTTTGAGAGTCTTTTAGAACAAAACAGTATTTGTTATGGTTATAAAATTGGTCCTAATATGATGGGCATCCAAGTTGGGTATAATAAAAACTATCATAGAAAGTGCATTGAATACTATGAGAAGTTTGATGCTTGATAATTGTTTTGAGATATGAGGATGGTGATATTAGAGTCATGCTAGTAGAGTAGTTGTGAATTTGAGGAATACTTGTGTTAAAAGTTTGTGATTCCCATAGCATGCACGTATGGTGAACCGTTATGTGATGAAGTTGGAGCATGATTTATTTATTGATTGTCTTCCTTATGAGTGGCGGTCGGGGACGAGTGATGGTCTTTTCCTACCAATATATCCCCCAAGGAGCATGCGCGTAGTACTTCGTTTCGATGACTAATAGATTTTTGCAATAAATATATGAGTTCTTTATGACTAATGTTGAGTCCATGGATTATACGCACTCTCACCCTTCCACCATTGCTAGCCTCTCTTGTGCCGCACAACTTTCGCCGGTACCATACACCCACCATATACCTTCGTTAAAACAGCCACCATACCTACCTATTATGGCATTTCCATAGCCATTCCGAGATATATTGCCATGCAACTTTCCACCGTTCCGTTTATTATGACACGCTCCATCATTGTCATATTGCTTTTTGCATGATCATGTAGTTGACATCATATTTGTGGCAAAGCCACCTTGATAATTCTTTCATACATGTCACCCTTGATTCATTGCATATCCCGGTACACCGCTGGAGGCATTCACATAGAGTCATATTTTATTCTAAGTATTGAGTTGTAATTCTTGAGTTGTAAGTGAATAAAAGTTTGATGATCTTCATTATTGGAGCATTGTCCCAAGTGTGGTAAGGATGACCGTGACTATGATTCCCCCACAAGTCGGGATGAGACTCCAAACTTTATGAAAAATAAAAGAGGCCAAAGAAGCCCAAATAGAAAAAGAGGCCAAAGAAGCCCACCAAAATAAAAAAATAAAAAATAAAAAAATAAAAAAATGAGGGAAAATGAGAGAAGGGACAATGTTACTATCCTTTTCCACACTTGTTCTTCAAAGTAGCGCCATGATCTTCATGATAGTGAGTCTGCTATGTTGTCACTTTCATATACTAGTGGGAATTTTACATTATAGAACTTGGCTTGTATATTCCAATGATGGGCTTCCTCAAATTGCCCTATGTCTTCGTGAGCAAGCAAGTTGGATGGACACCCACTTAGTTTCTTTTGTTGAGCTTTCATACACTTATAGCTCTAGTGCATCCGTTGCATGGCAATCCCTACTCACTCACATTGATATCTATTAATGGGCATCTCCGTAGACCGTTGATACGCCTAGTTGATATGAGACTATCTTCTCTTTTTTTGTCTTCTCCACAACCACCATTCTATTCCACATATAGTGCTATGTCCACGGCTCACGCTCATTTATTGCGTGAAAGTTGAAAAAGTTTGAGAGCATCAAAAGTATGAAACAATTGCTTGGCTTGTCATCGGGGTTGTGCATGATTTAAATATTTTGTGTGATGAAGATAGAGCATAGCCAGTCTATACGATTTTGTAGGGATAGCTTTCTTTAACCATGTTATTTTGAGAAGACATCATTACTTTGTTAGTATGCTTGAAGTATTATTACTCTTATGTCAATATGGACTTTTATCTTGGATCATTTGGATCTGAACATTCATGCCACAATAAAGAAAGTTACATTGAGAATTATGCTAGGTAGCATTCCATATCAAAAATTCTATTTTTATCATTTACCTACTCGAGGATGAGAAGGAATTAAGCTTGGGGATGCTTGATATGTCTCTAATGTATCTATAATTTTTGATTCACTACAAATAATACACTTCCGTTATGATACGTGTTTGTCACAGTAGGTCGCGTTTTTTGTCATGCATGAACATCTATGACGATTTTATGACAGAATCAATACAGTCATACATGTGTTGTCGTAGAAGTGTACCATGACATTACCAAAATTATCATCATGGAAGTGTCCACTTCCATGACGATAAATCACGCGTCACAGAAGTACGTTCGTCAAGGGTGACCGACACGTGGCATCCACCGTAACAGAACACCGTTAAGCTATCGGGTCCGGTTTTGGATACAATAACCCGTTAACAGCCCAGAACAATGGGGATTTTCCACGTGTAAAATCATCACTGGCCGCGGGAAACACGTGTTGCGTCACCATTGGGACAGATGTCATCCACTCATTGGACAGGAGGCGCCTATGAAAGGTCGACACGTGGCACGGCTCAACAGTGGCCCATTCCGGTGAAAAAGGTCGGCCCAGTAAAAATTAGCAGGCCGGCCCATATAAGGCCTACTTGTGTCAGGTCCATTTAAGCCCACGACCCATACAAGATGTGCCAATTCGGCCCGTCATCGGCCCGTTAAAGATTTCACACCATTGCATCCCATCGTCAGTTCGAGCCCGTTAACAACCCGCTATATATTTGGGCTCAATATCGGCTCGATGAGATTTCGGCCTGTTAACGACCCATTCAATGGATGGGCCAATTTTCAGGATGTACATCTTTCGGCCTTTTATCGACCCATTTAAATGTTGGGCTAATTTCTGGCCAGGTGTGTCTTTCAGCCTATTGACGGCCCATAAATCAGATGGTCCATTTGTAGTCGGACCTGAGTTTCCGCCTTTTAGCGGCCCATTTAAGTGTTGGGCCAATTTCCGGCCCGGTGTCTCTTTCAGCCTGTTGACGGCCCATAAATCAGTTGGGCCATTTGTAGTCGGACCTAAGTTTTGGCCTTTTAGCGACCCATTTAAGTGTTGGGCCAATTCCCGACCCTGTGTGCCATTCAGCCTGTTAACGGACCATAAATGAGTTGGGCCATTTGTAGTCGGACCTTAGTTTTGGCCTTTTAACGGCCCATGCCCTTCATGGTCCAATACTAGCCCCGTTTCTGTTTCGGCCTGCTAAAGGCCTACAGCAAAGTTGGGCCATTTACAATACAACCTGACTTTCGGCCTCTTAGCGGCCCATTCTCTTCATGGTCCAGTACAAGCCCGCTGTTTCTTTCGGCATGCTAAAGGCCTACAGTATAGTTGGGCCATATGTAGCCCAAACTTAGTAACGGCCTGTTAACGGCTCGTGAAATCAATTGGGCCCACCTGTTGCTCGCTTCGATGTCGGCCTGTTAACGACCCGGGAGGTAAGAGGGCCGACCATTAACTTTCGGCCTAGTAACGACCCATTAACTTAATGGGCCCACTAAAGTTCGTACATGTCTTTAGGCCAAATTAGATAATTTGTCTTCTTATCTTCAGCAACCTGCACCAAATTAACACACTAGCATTGCTATCATTGGCCAAGTTAGATAATAGGAAAGCAATATTGACACAACGAATGTTTGGGCAACTAGCCTACACCAAATTAACACTATATGGTATAGCTATAATCAGCCAGGTAAGGTAATACGAAAGCAACATTGACACAATGAATGAATGGGCAACCAGAGAAGCACCACAATTCATTAATGTGCATGATATGAGATAGTACACTCATGCAGCTCAGTATGCAAAACTACCAGGAAGTTTTCCTTACAAAAATCAACATTGGCGCCTTTAACATTTTGGTACAACTAATTTTAGATCAGATAAAGGTTAGATTCACGCCGATTAACAAAATACATGCTGATGTAAAAATATAGTGATATACAATAGGTACTTACATCAGTATTGGAGCACAGAGAATTCCCGCAAGATATTTTCCTGGAATACGATCCCAATGGAGGAAGTCTTCAATCGTTTAACCATATTTTCTAAAAGAGAGATGGGTAAGAAACATGTAGAAAATATGATCAGAATGCTATAAAATTTCATGATGCGAGGATACGCACAAGCTTCTTAGAATGGAGTTGACATTCTTTTGCTGGACTGGAGCGAACTAGTTCTTTGGCCACTAGAATCTGCTTATTATCAGTGGGAGTTGGGTTTCTCTGTGCTGGAGCAGTATCTATGAAAAATGGAGTTGGTTTATTATATCCCGGCATTTGGATCTTTTGCAAAGACCTAGTTTGTAAACCTTCAGATTCTAACATAGCGGCCACTTCTACCTACAATATATACATGGTGGACACGCCCGAGAAGAAGGATGACGATGACACTCAATATCCAGGCAAGGACAAGCCCGTCGATGAACCACCAAAGCACCGGCGTCAGCGGCGCCACTCACGACCGCGTTGGGCAAAGGATAGCAATACCGACACCGGAGATAATGACACTCTGGATAATGCCGAAGACCCCGACCACCCCGTTGCACCCACGTCCAAACAGGAGAAAAGGGTGGACGGTCAATACAGCCCCTAACACGCTGATCACGAAGAATCGGAAGACAATAACTATTTGCCTACTTCTGAAGGAGATTTTAACTTTGGTGACAAAGATTTCATCGTCCCAGAGCAACCCCTCGAACAAGAACGCTTTACGCGATAGATCATTGCCACCACGCGGAGCCTGAAAAAGAAGAAGCAGCAGCTTCAAGCTGAACAGGACACGCTCAAAGACAGATGACTAAGGTCCTAGCCGCTGAAAAATACGGCCTTGAGCGACCAGTAAAAAGTTACCCAAGCGCAGGCTGCTGCCACAATTTGACGATGAAGCCCTCGAGCCAATTCCGTCAAAATACAATTATGCTGAGCAACCAGACCGACACCACATGGACGATGCAAAACGGCTCATCACGCCGAACAATAGCCCGCACCCCCTCGCCGTAGAGGCAAGGAGACAGCGGCTCCGGACTATACATCCAACTTACATCAGGACCTGGCCAATAAAGCCGGCCAGACTAGATCAATCTACAGATCCAGAGGACGTGCTCCAGCACGCGATGACGGCCACCGAACCTGGCATGATGAGCATCATCAAGTTCAGGGTCAGCACCGAACATAGATGTCATTCGAACTCCATCGCGATGTCGCTGGTATAGAGGTGCCGCACACCCCGTGTGCTTTACTGATGAAGTATTGCAGCACAAATTTCCGGAAGGTTTAAACCCGTGAACATCGAGCAGTACGATGAAATGACAGACCCTGCTCGCGGAGATGAGGATTTTCTTCTCCACACATTCACATTACTCACGGAGATGACCTCCATGCCATTAAATACCTTCCCCTGAAGTTGAAGGGACCAGCACGACACTGGTTGAATAGCCTCCCAAAGAACTCCATTGGGAGCCGGGAAGATTTAGAAGATGCTTTCCAGGCCAACTTTCAGGGCACTTATGTCCGGCCACCGGATGCTAATCACTTAAGTCGCATAGTCCAACAGCCCCAAGAGTCAGCTCGCAAACTGTGGAATCGGTTCCTTATTAGAAAGAACCAGATTGTGGATTGTCCAGAAGCATAAGCCTTAGTAGCCTTCAAACACAACTTTCATGACGAACGGCTCGCCCGACATCTCGGGCAGGAAAAGCTGGAAACCATGGCAGCTCTTACAACACTTATGCACCGCTTCTGTGTGGGCGAAGATAGCTGGCTAGCTCGTAGAAGCAATAGTTCCAATGACCTAGACCCTTCTAAGGCTAGGGACGGCTCTAGCAGACCACACTGCGAGAAAAACAAGTGTCGGAATAATAACGACGACACAGAAGATATGGCAGTCAATGCCAGATTCAGTGGTACCATACTCGGTCAGTGGAAGAAACCTTTTAAGGGCAACATGGACGGTCCATCCAATTTGGACAATATCCTCGAGAGTCCTTGTCAGATTCATGGCACCCCCGACAAGCCTGCCAATCACACCAATAGAAACTGCTGGGTTTTCAAACAGGCCAGTAAGTTAAATACCAAACATAAGTGGAAAGGACCTCCAAGCAAGGACGATGATGAGCCCCGTCAGCCAAACATTAGGGTCAGAAGCAATTTCCCCCCGAGGTGAAATCGGTGAACATGATCTATGTCACCCACATCCCCAAGAGGGAGCGCAAGCGAGCACTAAGGGACGTCTACGCCGTAGAGCCTATCGCCCCAAAATTCAACCCATGGTTGGCTTGTCCGATCACCTTTGATCGTAGGGATCACCCAACCAGTATCCGTCAGGGAGGTTCGGCTGCCCTGGTACTCGATCCTATCATCGACGGATATAATCTCACTAGAGTCCTTATCAACTGCGACAACAGTCTTAACTTGATCTATCAAGACACTATCCGTAAAAATGGGTATCGACCCATCAAGAATCAATCCTAGTAACACTACCTTTAAAGGAGTGATACCCGGTGTGGAGGCCTGTTGCACGAGTTCCTTAAGACTGGTAGTGGTATTCGGCCCTCCAGACAACTTCCACAGCGAAGAATTGATCTTCGACATCATCCCATTCCGCAGTGGTTATCACGCATTGCTTAGATGAACTACTTTCGCTCGCTTTAATGCAGTCCCGCACTATGCTTATTTGAAGCTTAAAATGCCTAGACCGCATGGCGTCATCATAGTCAATGGGAATATGGAATGCTCCTGCTGTATTGAAGAGCACACTGTGGCCCTAGCAGCCGAGGTGCATGGCGGCGTCATCAAGACGAACAATTCATCGGTCATCAAGACCAATGACATCGCTAAACGAGTCTGGTCCGCATCTCATTGCAATAGCTCGATGGATCCGGACCTTGAATAGCTGTACGGCCTCCGTCGACTGCCCCATAAGTTGCGGTATATGTACCGCGCGTACATAACTATGCACTTAAAATACCTTGGGCAACTCCAGAGATACACTATGGAAAAGGTCCACAGTACGGTTCAACCCTATCCGGACCTGACATATTTTTTCTCACTTCAGGTTCATTCGAAACCTACCAGTTGTACGGTTGTATGGGGGCTCCTTCCCAGGCCCCTCTCTCTCTTTTTTGTAGACAACCGTCTAATCCTCCTCTCAAAGGATTCACTACCAAGGAGAAACGGCGCAGACATGCGGTAGGGCAGCACTGGGATCTTCAAACAACAACTTTTAGACCCTGTGTAAACCTTTCCCTTATGTAAATTTTTGGCATCTGACATGACCACAATATTCATGGCATTATCTGTTGGAACACGTCTCGACGTATTAATCAGGATATAAAGGAAGCAGATATTCACTTTTTGTTCAGTACTTATGTTATATCATCATCTGTATTCCCTCCCTATTTCCAACTGCCATATGTGCTTTAGTCCGGCCTTAACGACGGGGGCAGTATTTGGCCTTGCACATTTCTAAAGTCCGAACACCTACAGGGAGCTCTCGGGCGTCCTGGATATTACATCGTCTCCGTATCATGTCTTTGGTCTATAGTTGGGTTGCCAGGCTCCTGTGCTTACCACCTTATGTTCCGCCAATTCGGCTAAGGTAGTAAAGGGAGAACTATTGTGATTATATTTTTGGTTTGTCCAGTTAAGTACCTGAGTAGAAAAAGCCAAAAATTGGCTGTCATGATAAGAGAGAGCTGGCCAGTGATCCGTTGACTTAGTGGTATACTACAAATCGTTAGGGATTTTTGCTGTGTCATATGAGGGGCTGGGTGTCGACTAGCCACGTTCCAAATGCACCGTAATCCGGATAGTTGCATAATGCAACAGGGCTAGTACTTAGCCTGATGATGACATCAATACCATTGTTACACCCACAGCCCCTACTGCTACATATACTGGACCAATTACTAGAGCTCACGCACGCCAATTAAATTATCAGGTACTTCCGTTTCTTGGTAATGATTCTAATGTTCATGAGAATATGATGCTGCCTAAATTGGATACATTTGTTTTGCTTACAAATGAAGGGCCTAGCTTGGAGAAGGATGAACATTGGAGCAAGAACAAGCATGGAGATGATGTCATGCGCAAGGGGAACAAGAACGGAGTTACAAGTGATGATTTCAGGACTTTGAAGCCACCATAATGAGTGCATGAAGCCTTGGACGAAATATACAAGATGCCACTTCATAAATATCATCCAAAGGCTATTCTAGGTGCTGCGTCACCTTATTATTGGGCCAGGCCCATGTAATTTCGAAATACATAAGTATAGGCTATTTTTAGAGTCCGTATGTGTGGGGAAACAAGAGATAGGGTTAGTTTCGGACCCCTCCACCAAGGGCCACGAAATTCACCCCCTCTTCCTCCATATATACAGCCCTTAGCACATCGTTTAGACTTTGGGTTTTGTTTAGATTAAAAGTTCACCATAGCTGCAACTTCGCGTACTTCGTTTGTGTTCAACGACCAGACAAAGGTGTCACAGAACCCCATCTTGATCAATAAAGCTTTCATCTTATATTCGCAATATCTAGATTGCAATCTCAGTTTCTTGCTTGTTCTTTGTTTGCTCGCAGGAAACAGACCCTCGTGGTCAGGTTCATCGTGCTCCGGCGTGGTCAATAACCTCTCGGAGTTGGTTTAGCGATTGCTAAGGCGCGACGTCCTCGCACGTTCGTAGTCCGATCGTCAAAGTCGACTTCCACCAAAGCGATATCCATCCTCTCATCGAAAGACGGGACACCTTTGCCTCTATCAAGTGGTATTAGATTTCCAGGTTGCTCGGTGAGATTTTACAGTTTTTCATAATTTAGATCGAGTCGGTTCTTCATACCTACAGTCCATGAAAAAGCCACAAAAAAAGTTAGGGTTAGTTCATCATATCCGAACCAATCTGAGCCTTTGCATAATCTTTTTAGGGTTTTGCTTTGTTGAATTTGCGGTTGCATCGTCGTGTCTAGTTGCTGGTCTTAGCGTCTAGTCCTTTAGAGTTTCGAGTTCTGTCACAGTTTGTCACGCCGCCGCCGCACCATCTTCATCGTTGTTGCCATATACCACCACCGCTGCCATATCCCAGCAACGCTACCTTATACCACCACCGCTGCCATATTCCACCGCCGCTGCCATATCCCACCAACGCTGCCATATACCACCGATCCATATCTATATACCACCACCACTGCCATATCCTACCACCATATATCCACCACCAATCCGAGTTCTTTTCGTAGTAGGTTTGTTTCCGAGATCCATCTAATTTCCGATTCGTGTTTCCTTGCCTGAGTAGGTTTTGGGAAAAAAATTGTTGAACTTTTTAGGCCAAAATTTTTAGTCTGGAGACCCCCGGGCAGTTTTTAGGCCGAAATTTCGGTGACCGAAAATATTTTTTCCCTATCTTATTTTTCGGTCCCCAGGAGTGTTTTGAGACATTCGCCATCATAGTGATTTTTTGTCGCACTTTTTCGTCGTCGCTGCCCTGATTTCCGAAAAAAAAATGTCAAAAAAATTTTTGTGCCCATCTTGTCAGTTTGACCTGGGAAGAGTTTTGAGACACTCGCCATTATAGTGATTTTTCGTAAAAAAAAGCAGCGCAAAAAAAGAGAAGCACAAAAAAAAGAACGAAAAAAATTCTAAAGTGTGCTTTTCCCTTGTTTAAGTGCAGCGCTGTGATTTTGTTAGTGTTCTAGGCTCCCGTCTCTAGCACGGTCTAGCCTAGGACCAGCACAGTACCGTCGTTGAGCGTTTATTCACCTTTGCATGTCTGAATTGATTATTGCTGATCCTTTTTGCTACCATATTATAATCCTTCCTAGCTCCACATACATCTACGTCGTGTGTTTGACTCTCCCTGGTAATCGCTCTATCCAAGCTTTGAGAGTTTCGACTACAACGGTTGCCGATCACCGCCTGCTGCTGGGTAAGAACTGGTAAGAATTTGAGTTTTGCTTGACGGATTTGCAACACCCACCACCAACACTTGTTAGTAGTCTGTAGGATCATAGTCTTGTGTGTTTCTATTGCTGCTAACCATGCCAAGATCACAAGCCGACGAGATTGACTGGGAGAACTTAACGAACAAGGAGCTTCATGATAAGTTTCAGCAAATGATGACTAAACAGGTGCAAGATGTGCTGAACAATTTTGAAGAGGCCATGGAGAAGATCATTGGCCTTGAAAAGACGTTTGAAACAAAGCTCGATAACAGATTTTATGAACTGCTTGCGTGTCTTCCACCGGCTACCTGCCACACCTCTGCAACAACAACAACAACTACTACCTCCATGTCGCGAAACAGCCCTCTGCCGAGCGAGCCGTGTCCTTCTTCAGCCTGGCCAAACTGTTGGTGATACTTCTGTGGCTCCTGCTGCTGATTATGAGGGAGATTACGAGGATGAGGTTGATCAAAATCAGAACTACGTGCAACCACCAGCACCACAACCACCAGGTCATCCACATGGAAATAATCACAATGGTAGGGCTCTCCCTTAGGTACGAGATCATGACCATCTTCCTAAACCGAAATTGAATATTCCACCATTTGACGGTAGATATGTTCCTGATATATATCTTACTTGGGAGTTAGAAACTGAACAACGATTTACATGTTTACAATATCCTGAGGAGAGACGTGTTCCTGCTGCTGTTTGTGCTTTCACTAGCTTTGCATGTGTTTGGTGGTCTAAACATTGTAGATTATATCCTATTCCAGCTACTTGGGCTGCTTTGAAAACCGCTATGCGTACTCGTTGGGTTCCACCATATTATCAACGTGAATTGCTTCAAAAATTGCAGCGTTTGAGACAAGGAAAAAATTCTGTAGAAGAATATTATTAGGAATTACAAACTGGCATGATTAGATGTGGTATTGTTGAGGAGAATGAACCTATGCTTGCACGTTTTATGGGTGGATTAAATAGAGAGATTCAGACCATTCTAGAGTATAAGGAGTATACTAATATCACTCGTTTATTCCTTCTTGCTTGTAAAGTTGAACGTGAAGTGCAGGATCGACAAGCATTGGCGCGAACTAACTTTTCTGCAGGTCAACCTTCATCATGGACACCGCGTGCATCTTCTACTTCCACTGCACCAGCACCTCCATTAGGTGCCACCTCCAGCCGTGATACAAGAAAGCAGGCACAACCACCACTATCTGCCAAGAGCGCACCTGTCGGGCCTACACAGAGCTCTTCTTCTTCCATGGCATCAACTGGGCACACAAGTGATATTATTTGTCGTCGTTGTAAGGGAAGAGGTCATTATGCGAGAGAATGCAAATCTCAGCGTGTGATGATTGCTACTGAGGATGGTGGGTATGAGTCCGCTAGTGACTATGATGAGGAGACGTTGGCTCTTATTACACATGAAGAACACGGTGGAGATGATTCTGATCATGAGACGCAATACATGGCTCATGAAGACGCTGACAGGTATGAATGTTTAGTTTCTCAACGTGTTTTGAGTGTGCAGGTCACACAAGCTGAGCAAAATCAGAGGCATAATTTGTTCCATACAAAGGGAGTTGTGAAGGAACGTTATGTGCGCGTCATCATAGACGGAGGGAGCTGCAACAACTTGGCTAGCATGGAGACGGTGGAGAAGCTCTCTCTCACCACAACACCACATCCACGTCCTTATTACATCTAACGGTTCAACAACAGCGGCAAGGTTAAGGTAACACGTACTGTTCGTGTGCATTTTAGTATCACTACATATGCTAATTATGTTGATTGTGATGTGGTACCTATGCAAGCATGTTCCTTATTACTTGGTCGGCCATGGCAAGTTGATAAAAATTTTGTCCACCATGGTAGAAACAATCAGTATACTCTTGTTCATAAGGATAAAAATATTACTTTGCTTCCTATGACCCCTGATTCCATTTCGAAAGATGATATTAATAGAGCTAATAAAGCAAAACAGGAGAAGAATAAGAGTGAAAATCAGATTGTGGGAAAAGAATTTGAGCAACAAATGAAGCCTTATAATAAACCATCTAGTGTTGCTTCTGAAATTAAATTGAAAAGTGCATGTTTACTTGCCACTAATCTGATATTTATGAGCTAGATTTTAGCAAATTTGTTTGCTATGCTTTTGTGTGCAAAGAGGCATTATTTTCATTCGAGGACGTGCCTTCCTCTTTGCCCCTTGCTGTCACTAACATTTTGCAAGAGTTCGCTGACGTCTTACCACAAGACGTGCCACCGGGATTACCACCTATTCGAGGGATTGAACATCAAATTGACTTAATTCCCGGTGCATTGCTACCCAACCGTGCACCATACCGTACCAATCCAGAGGAGACGAAGGAGATTATGCGTCAAGTACAAGAGCTTCTCGACAAAGGTTATATACGCGAATCCCTTAGTCCTTGTGTTGTTCCTATTATTTTAGTGCAGAAAAAGGATGGTACATTGCGTATGTGTGTTGATTGTAGAGGCACTAATAATATTACTATTCGTTATCGTAATCCTATTCCTAGGCTAGATGATATGCTGGATGAATTGAGTGGCTCTACAATATTCTCCAAAGGTTATTTGCGTAGTGGATACCATCAAATTCATATGAAATTGGGGGATGAATGGAAAACAACATTTAAAACTAAGTTTGGATTATATGAGTGCTTAGTCATGCCTTGTGGGGTAACTAATGCACCTAGTACTTTCATGAGATTAATGACTGAAGTTTTATGTGCTTTCATTGGACGATTTGTGGTAGTTTACTTTGATGACATATTTATTTATAGCAGAACTTTGGAGGAACATTTGGAACATTTACGTGCTGTTTTTACTGCTCTATGTGATGCACGTTTGTTTGGTAACCTCGGGAAGTGCACCTTTTGCACCGACTGAGTGTCATTTCTTGGCTATGTTGTTACTCCACAGGGAATTGAAGTTGATAAAGCCAAGATTGAAGCTATTGAGAGTTGGCCGCAGCCCAAATTGGTCACACAAGTGAGGAGTTTTCTTGGCCTTGCTGGATTCTATAGGTGTTTTGTGGGATATTTCAGCACCATTGCTGCACCTCTCAATGAGCTTACAAAGAAGGATGTGCCTTTTGTTTGGGGTACCGCATAGGAAGAAGCCTTCACGGTATTGAAAGATAAGTTGACACATGCTCCTTTACTCCAACTTCCTGATTTTAGTAAGACTTTTGAGCTTGAATGTGATGCTAGCGGAATTGGATTAGGAGGTGTGTTATTACAAGATGGCAAACCTGTTGCATATTTTTCTGAAAAATTGAGTGGGCCTAGTCTGAATTATTCTACTTATGATAAAGAATTATATGCTCTTGTTCGGACTTTAGAGACATGGCAACATTACTTATGGCCCAAAGAATTTGTTATACATTCTGATCATGAATCTTTGAAACATATTAAAAGTCAAGCTAAACTGAATTGTAGACATGCTAAATGGGTTGAATTCATTGAGACTTTCCCTTATGTTATTAAACACAAGAAGGGTAAAGAAAATGTTATTGCTGATGCATTGTCTCGTCGCTATACTATGCTTTCACAACTTGACTTCAAAATATTTGGTTTGGAGACCATCAAAGATCAATATGTGCATGATGCTGATTTTAAAGATGTATTGCAGAATTGTAAAGAAGGGAGAACATGGAACAAGTTCGTCGTTAATGATGGATTTGTGTTTCGTGCTAACAAGCTATGCATTCCAGCTAGCCCTATTCGTCTTTTGTTGTTGCAGGAGCCGCATGGAGGGGGATTAATGGGACACTTTGGCGTGAAGAATACGAAGGACGTACTTGCTACACATTTCTTTTGGCCAAAGATGAGACGAGATATTGAGCGTTTTATTGCTCGCTGCACTACATGTCAAAAAGCTAAGTCACGACTCAATCCTCATGGTTTATATATGCCTTTGCCTGTACCTAGTGTTCCTTGGGAGGATATATCTATGGACTTTGTTTTAGGTTTACCTAGAACAAATAAGGGGAGGGATAGCATATTTTTTGTCGTGGATAGATTCTTGAAAATGGCACACTTTATACCATGTCATAAAAGCGATGATGCCATTAATTTTGCTGATTTGTTCTTCAGTGAAATTATTCGCTTGCATGGTGTGCCCAATACTACTATTTCAGATCGTGAAACTAAATTTCTTAGCCACTTTTGGAGATGTTTATGGGCTAAATTGGGGACTAAACTGCTTTTTAGTACTACTTGTCACCCCCAAACTGATGGACAAACTGAAGTAGTCAGTAGAACATTGTCTACTATGCTTAGGGCTGTTTTGAAGAATAATAAGAAAATGTGGGAAGAATGCTTGCCTCATATTGAATTTTCTTATAATCGTTCATTTCATTCTACTACTAAGATGTGCCCTTTCGACATTTTGTGTATGGTTTCCTACCTCATGCACCTATTGATTTGTTGCCTCTTCCATCTTCGGAGAAGGTTAATTTTGATGCTAAACAACATGCTGAATTGATTTTAAAAATGCATGAGTTAACTAAGGAAAACATTGAGCGTATGAATGCTAAATATTAACTTGCTGGAGATAAGGGTAGAAAACATCTTGTGTTTGCACCTGGAGATCTTGTTTGGTTACATTTGCGTAAGGATAGATTTCCTGATTTGCGCAAATCAATGTTAATGCCACGTGCTGATGGTCCTTTTAAGGTGTTGGAGAAAATAAATGAGAATGCATATAAACTTGAGCTGCCTGCAGATTTTGGGGTTAGTCCCACTTTTAACATTGCAGATTTGAAGCCTTATTTGGGTGAGGAAGATGAGATTCTGTCGAGGACGACTTCATTTCAAGAAGGGGAGGATGATGAAGACATCAATACCATTGTTACACCCACAGCCCCTACTGCTACATATACTGGACCAATTACTAGAGCTCGTGCATGCCAATTAAATTATTTGGAACTTTCGTTTCTTGGTAATGATTCTAATGTTCATGAGAATATGATGCTGCCTAAATTGGATACATTTGTTTTGCTTACAAATGAAGGGCCTAGCTTGGAGAAGGATGAACATTGGAGCAAGAACAAGCATGGTGATGATGGCATGCGCAAGGGGAACAAGATCGGAGTTACAAGTGATGATTTCAGGACTTTGAAGCCACCATAATGAGTGCATGAAGCCTTGGACGAAATATACAAGATGCCACTTCATAAATATCGTGCTGTGTCACCTTATTATTGGGCCAGGCCCATGTAATTTCGAAATACATAAGTATAGGCTATTTTTAGAGTCCGTATGTGTGGGGAAACAAGAGATAGGGTTAGTTTCGGACCCCTCCATCAAGGGCCACTAAATTCACCCCCTCTTCCTCCATATGTAGCCCTTAGCGCACCATTTAGACTTTGGGTTTTGTTTAGATTAAAAGTTCGCCATAGCTGCAACTTCGCGTACTTCGTTTGTGTTGAACGACCAGACAAAGGCGTCACAGAACCCCACCTTGATAAATGAAGCTTTCATCTTATATTCGCAATATCCAGATTGCAATTTTAGCTTCTTGCTTGTTCTTCGTTTGCTCGCAGGAAACAGACCCTCATGGTCAGGTTGATCATGCTCCGACATGGTCAATAACCTCTCGGAGTTGGTTTAGCGATTGCTAAGGCGCGACGTCCTCGCATGTTCGTAGTCGGATCGTCAAAGTCGACTTCCACCAGAGGGATATCCATCCTCTCATTGAAAGACGAGACACCTTTGCCTCTTGATAGAGGCGAGGGTCCCGATCTTTCGATGAGATGATAAGTATCGATTTGGTGGAGACGACTTTGACGATCCGACTACAAACATGCACGATGTTGCGCGTTAGCAATCGCTAAACCAACTCCGAGAGGTTATTGACCATGCTGGAGCACGATCAACCTGACCACGAAGGTCTATTCCAGCAAGCAATCGAAGAACAAGCAAGAATATGATTAAGCAATCTGAATATTGTGAGTATGGATGAAGTATTGATAAAAGTGGGGTTTCATAAGCGGTCTTGGTCTGGTCATTGGACACAAATGAAGTACACGAAGTTGCAGCGATGGCTAACTTTTAACTAAATAAAACCCAAGCCTAAACGATGCCTTAAGGGCTATATTTATAGGGAAAAGAGAGGGGATTTTGTCCACCCTTGGCAAGGTGGGACTAAAACACCTCCTAAATCGTTTTCCCTACAATATGGACTCTAAAAATAGATTACATGGGCATGGCCCAAAATAAGGTGGCACAGCACCAATAATAAGCTATGGACGAAATTTATGAAAGGCCATCTTGTATATTTCGTCCACCATCTTGTATGTCATCATGGTGGCTTCAAAGTTCGGAAATCTCCACTTGAACCTCCGTTCTTGTTCTCTTCGCATGCACCTTCATCTCCGTCCTTGACCATGCTCCAATGTTCAACCTTCTTGTCCGTGCTAGGCCCTTCAATTGCAAGCAACACAAATGTAACTAAGTTAGGCAGCATCATATTCTCATGAACGTTAGAAACATTACCAAGAAACGAAAGTACCTAATAATTTAATTGGCGTATCTGAGCTCTAGCAACTATTCCAAGAGGTAAAACAGTAGGGGATATGGGTGTAAGTATGGTAGCCATGTCCTCATCATCCTCCCCCTCTTGAAAACAAAGCCGTCCTCGGCGTTGCTTAATCTGAAATCTGGCTAACAAAAGAGGCAAGGTGTACACGTTGTATATGTATATGTCATCCATTTTCAATGATCTCAGTTGGGGCACATGTGACACAGTTATACAAGAGCACCCTTCAAAAGTCATGAAATATAAAGCCAATATATTATCACAAGAAGTCGAAGGCATGAAAAAATTGCAACCTAGTTTGCACATATAAGTGAAGCTCTTATTCATATCAAAAGATTGACAATGCTTATCATTAAACCATCCCAACATTGATGAACCATCACCAAGATTAGAGGTCATATCAAAATGATTAAACATTGGCACAATTATTTTCAAACGTATTTGATCCAAATCTGATTTATTCCCTGATTCACTTGATTCTTTTGCATCGATAGTTAATTCAATGGGTTCACTCAAAATTGTTTGATCACATGGCAAAGTCAAATCATCAACATAGTCCTCTAAAATAGCTTGTGTGATCAAAGTAGTGGGTAGCTCACCGCATGGTGCATTTAAATTGACAAGACATTCATCATACTCATGTGGAGGTGGAAGATTAGTACCTTTGTCATTACCTCTTATGATCAACTAAGATGATGGCTCCCCACCAATAGACTCCTATGGCTAAGTGAAGCTAATAAAGGTGCATAGTCCAATTGCCTGGTTCACCCTGGAGATGCCTCCTTTATGGACCAAGACGTTGGATAAAGTGCGGTCACGCGTTACATAGAACACCCCTATAACATTTACATGGGGGCAGAAGCGGTGACTGGCAACTTTCAGAAATATAAACAATAAATGACCGCATGGGAGGATAAATTAACACAAAAGGCACAAGCATAGCATGGATTCATAACATAGTTTTTACAACCTGGATACATCTAATCGAACATAACGTCCTTTGAGCACTGGCCTTCTACTATTCGGGCCCCTTCTAGGACATCTTCAAAGTACCTCTCCGGCTTCCGATAATCTTTGCCTTCGGGCGGGCCTGCGGTTGCCACTTCAGTGGCCCTCATCTTCTCCCATTGCATCTTGACACGGGCGAAGGCCATCCGGGCACCTTCTATGCAAGCCGAACGCTTTATACCATCAATCCGAGGACGCGCATTGACCAACCGCTTTACAAGGCCGAAGTAGCTGCTAGGAATGGGCTCGGCTGGCCAAAGTTTTACTATTAGATCCTTCATGGCCAAGCCGGCCACCATATGCAGCTATGTCAGCTGCTTCAGCTGGTCGCTTAGATGCGTCAAATGCTCCGGCGCGAGATACTGCGACCAGAACAACTTCTCGATCGAGCTCCCCTCCTGAGCTCGGAAAAACAGTGAGGCATCTGCGATGCTCCTTCGAAGATCTGAAAGCGCGCCTGGAGAACTCCAAACTCGGGTAAAAAAGATATACCTCTTACTTCCAAATTTACTCTGCAGAAGAAAGGCCTTACCAACCGCTATCTGCCTCGCCTGCTGGATCTCCTCGCGAGATCTCTTGTACTCGACCCGGGCCACTGTGGCATCCTGGGGAACCTTGGCAAGCTCGGACGCTTGGTCTGAAGTCTTCTGCTCCAAGGTCTCGCATGTTTAGATTGCGTCCTTCAGCTCTTGTTCGACTTTGGCCACTCGAGCCTCATGTTAGCGGCGGTCGGTCTGCTCTGCCTCAACTCCATAGCCTTGTTCTCCTTCGCATCCTTCTTGGCCTGGGCAAGCGCCTTTGAGGGATTCGACCTCTGCTGCGCCAACTATGATCATAATCAAAAGAATTCCGTGAGTTAAAATACTCACTATACATATCACTTCTGATATAAACATAAATTCCTTCTTCCAAACTTACACATACCTTGCGTCTCCTCGAACCACTTGTTAATGCGGTCAAGCTCCTCATCGGCCACTCGAAGCTTCCAATTGAGCTCGCAAACCTCTGCGGCATGGGTGGTAGCTGCCAACATGGATGCATGTTAAACATTCAGTACAATATATCAATGTCTGAATTATCATAGGGATCCTTTGTCTGGATTGTTCTAATCCGAACAGAGTATCAGGGGCTACTGTCTATACACAAGTTCACCCTTTCATAGCAAAACATTTTTATCGCATTACGTCACATACCTCAAAGCATGTCAGTAGGCTGTAGAAGGCTTCGTTCAGTTTGCTTTTTGTACACCAAACCTTTTCTATAACCATACCCATCAGGGTGCGGTGCTTCTCCACAATGGAGGCACTTTGCAGTGCTTCCTCCAGAGCATGAGACGCCTTCGGGTTAGTGGAGGCCACTGATGGAGCTGTTGCTTCTCACCCTCTCTCGAAGGGGGGGTGCCTATCCAGTCCCAGAGCCGCGTTGGTCTCCGGAGCTTTGTGCGACAGGGGCCCGGACTGATGGGGCTCCCCACCATTGGTTGTCAGGGGGGTCGCCTCCCCCAGGTCTTCAGTGACCAAGGTGTTAACCTCAGGCACCTTCTCGACGGCCTCGTCCGCCCCTCCTCGGCCAGGAGAAGTCCTTCGGGACAACAGTTCGGTGTCCTCCATGGTAGTAGGCAAGGGGGATCGCGACGGTGTGTCGCTCTCCTCCTTCTCAGGCGGCAAGGAGTTCACCTTCGAAGAGGGGGTGTTCGAAATCTCACAGGGAGGGCTGAAAGGCAAATAATAATATAACTTACATAACAGATGCTGGTAAGCTAAAAAAGAACAGTAAGATTATCAATACTTACGATTCGGCCAGGGGCTTCATCTTGGGAGGTCTCTTAGGGATGTGTTTGGAATCTGAGTCCGAACTGTCCGAAAGGGTTATCTTCCCCCTCTTCGGCACCACCCCCTCTGGGTATTCAAAGGCAGTCCTCTTCTTCCTCCTCAACTTGTGGGGGGATTCGCTTTCCACCTCATCCTCCTCCTCCACTTCTTCCGCGTCTCCCTCATGACAGGAGATGATTTTAGTCTCCCCAGACACAAGAGTCCGAAGGACCTCTGTGGTGAGGGCCGCCCTTGGCTTCCTTGCCCATCTTCTTACCCTTCTTCTCTGGCACCTGATAGGGCTCTGGGGCCAGCATCTCGGTCAGCCGGGGAGTGGCTGGGTCTTTGGGCAGTGGAGCCGGACAGTCGATCCGCTCCTCCTTTGCTGTCTAGCCATGTGCGAAGGGCAGGTGATAAGATCTCTATTGATTAAAACATCATCCGAATAGGTCTTTGGAAAAACTGATAATTACCTCTGAGGCCAGATTCTCAATGTCGAGCCCGATGTCCTCGGTGTCCATGGGACAGCTCTTTTGGACATTGAAGAGCAGCTTGCATATATCTTCATGCGCAATGCCGAAGAAGCGCTTCAGGGTCCACGGATTCTCCGGATTGAACTCCCACAGAGGGGAGGCCCGGCTTTGGCAGGGGAGGACGCAACATGACAGCATTATCTGAACCACGTTGGTGAGGCAGATGTTCGTGCCCAGCACGTTGGTGATGCGTTTCTGCGGCATCTTCACCTTCGTCTATGACACCCAGTCAAGGCCCTTGGCAGCCCATGAGGTGAGTCTCATAGGGGGTCTAGATCTGAACTCAGGAATGGCAGCCCAATTAGCGCAGTGGGGTTCAGTGATGTAGAACCACTCCTATGGCCACACCTTGACAGTCTCATTGAACGCCCCTTTAGGCCATGTGGCGTTGGTAAACTTACTTACCATGGCCCTACCATAGTCCGCATGCTGTCCGTCGACCACCTTTGGCTTCAGACTGAAGACCTTAAGCCACAAGTCGAAGTGTGGCGGGATGCAGAGCTAAGCCTCACACATGACGATAAACACTAATATGTGGAGAAAGGAATACGGAGCTAGATCATGGAAATCTAGCCTTTAGTAGAACATAAGGCCGCGGACGAAGGGGTGGAGGGGAAACCCTAGTCCCCTGAGGAAGTGGGGGAGGAACACAACCCTTTCGCCGAGCCCTGGAGTGGGGATGACTTGGTCCTTGTCAGGGAGCCTATGCACGATGTTCACAGACAGATATTCCATGCTCCAGGGATCCTTCACGTCTTTCTTAGTGATGGAGGAGGCCTCCCACTTGCCCTTGGAGCCGGACCCGGCCATAGCTGGGGAGGGTAGTGGCGGTGGGGAAGATTGAATATTTTTGGGTGCTAGAGCTCGGGGGAGTGCAAAGCAGAGGCTAGTGGAAGGCGTGGGGAGGAAAGGAGGAATCTTTGTCCTCTTATAGGCGGTGAAAATGCCAATCGTCCCTCTCTTAAGCCTTAAACCTCGCCTATTCCCAATGAAATTGTGTGTAAGGTGCAGTTTGGGTTACCCAAATCCCATTGATGAGAATCCCGCAATAAGCGGGCACGATCTCTGTTTCGATAAGACATGCCAATGGAGGCTCGACCTCAAATGCGAAACGGGAAGTGTGAAAATGATTCAAAATGCTAAGGAGTCAAGTGTGACGCTTCGCCGGGAAAACTTGTCAGTAAAGACACTATTCCTATTTTAACATCTTGCCTTCGTGGCTAAGGGTTGTATTGACAATGCAGAGGCGGATACAGTTCTTTTATAAGGGAAGCTAACGTATGATATTCAAGTGGAGGAACCCGCCTTGCAATGCCGAAGACAATCCACGTGCCGAACACATCATCATTGAAGACTGGTTCAAGGGCTACTGAGGGAGTCCTGGACCAAGGCGTCCTCGGGCATCCGTTCTATTCAATATCGGCCGGACTAATGGGTTGTGAAGATAAAGGCAGAAGACCATCCCTCGTGTCCGGGTAGGACTCCTATATGCGTGAATGGCAAGATAGGTGTCCGGAGATTCAGTTTCCTTTCCCTGTAAACCGACTCTATACAACCCTAGGCCCCACCGTGTCTATATAAACTGAAGGGTTTAGTCCGTATGGACAAGGATAATATTCATAGGCTAGACAACTAGGGTTTAGCCACTACGATATCAAGGTAGATCAACTCTTGTAACCCCTATAATCATTTAATACATTCATAGGGTTTTACCTCCTTTAAGAGGGCCCAGACCTGGGTAAACATTGTGTCCCTTTGTCCAATGTTACCATTGATCCTTAGAGCATAGCTTGCCCCCCTACCCGAGATCTGCCGGTTTTGACACCGATAGGTGGGTCGGCGTGGGAGGCAGGGGCCGGTGGTTCGGCCAGTGGTGGCTGGCGGCTCAGTGGGTGGAGGTTGAAGATGAACTGCAGGCCCTTGATTTCATATCCAACGGTTGGAAAATCGACTGACTAGAGATGAGAAAGTCAACCGATTGACGTGTCGCCTCACCCGCATCTTTTTGTAGTTCCATCAGGTCATCCAAAGCCACCTAAATTTTTAGTATTATTGGAGGTAAAGGTACTTCATGAAGTAGAATCTAGGACTTGGTTCAAACAATGAAGAAAGGGGGGAAAGTCGTAGCATGAATCTAGGCCTTGATTCAAAGAGGAAATAACAGGGGGAAAGTAGTAGAGACTGGATACCCAACCGGTCTCTTGGTTGAAAAGGGAAATAAAGGGAAAAGACAATACAAATTGGATAAGGAACAAATCTATTATTGGTTGAAAAAAGGATAGAAAGTGGCGGCTGGTGGACAAGTCAATAGAGTATGTCCAGGATTAGATTTGCTGCCCTCACATAGTAAAAGGTCTCCATGATTATATTTGTTGCCCTCACAGAGTATGAACAAACTCGGCACCACCACTTTATGCCTCCTTGTAGGTACATTGTGCTGATGCGTCCACTATCGCATGTCCTTATACCAACTGTTTGTTGTTGTTAAAGTAAGAGCGCATGTAAAATGAAGATATCACACTATTACCTTAAGGACATGCCTAACCAGTGTTATTGTTAATCTAATGCCTCCAGTGATATGATGCAATTAAATTGTGTAAAAAATGGTACTCCTACTGTTTTCCCCTGTATGATAAGTAAGTTGCTTCTTTACACTGCTGAGTGTCCTGGTGTCTGCACGGTCCCATGCCCTTAAACCAACTCTTTAGCTGTTGTTGATCTACTGTATCTGGTAAACAAGCAATGCCACCATTAAAGTAATCCCGTATTTGATGAATGTCATTGTTGATCGTAATGCTTTTAGTAACATGAAGCATTGCTAATGTTTTAATATTTCTACTGTTCTTGCATGATTGCCATGAAAAAAATCAAGATGCTTCTTTTCATTTCGTGTATGTTTCGTATCTTGTTATTGACCTGGAACTGTTTTTTTTCTATCTTTTTGTGCAGATAGGGATATCCATTTCACCTTGTTGCTATTGTGACCTTTTGGTGAACTGCACAAAGCACTTTATTTGGAATGAGTGTCTTGTGCAGTTTAACTAAAATGTCATGTGGTCAACATCTCTTAATTTTGCTGGAACTACACAAAATGGTGATTGGAGTTTCCAAAATCTCTGTCAAATTATGCTGGTAATCTTGTGCAACATTTTGTTAGCCTTTGCAAGATGAGCCATCACTGTCACCACAATGGCACTTTATTTTAGTGGAAATGCACAAAAGGATAAGCAAATTATAGTTGCACCTTACATGGGCAGGACAGCCAACCTTAATGTTGCTCAATTTTAGTGCAACTACTAAAGAAGAACCTGCCAGCTCATGAGAGCAACTACTTCTTTCTAGCTGAATGATGCAATCTTTGCTTCATTTCAGGTGAACTACAGAAAAAGTCGCATGAATTGAGTCATCCGAGTGGAGTTGAAGGTTCGCCACATCGAGTCCTGACGCCATAAGGCCCCTCTCTCAATTATGGTTCCCATGACTGGGTATGTTCCTTTTTGGTTGATTTTGACTCTGCATCTAGCTAGTGATCATGTGCTACTTTTTTGGCACTGCTACTGCCACTGATAAAATGAAGTAATAATACGTTTAAAATATACCTACTGTCTTAGCTACCATTTCATTTCCAATGTACATAATTTGGAGAAAAAAGTGATCGAAATGAGTTGACGCTCCTCCTCTCTAACTGGCGGGCGCCATATTTTTAGTTGAACTGCACAAAAAAGTGATTGAAATGAGTCAACGCTCATCCTTCTACTACCACACTGAGGTGTTAATGAATGTCATTGAATCTCTTTCATGGCAAGATATGGGGACATGAAGAATAACTTGATCTCCCAAAGTCATCTCACACCGGTCAGTATTGTCCTTTATCAACATGTTTGTGCTTTGCCATACTGTGCTAACGTTGTCTTTTTAAATAAAGGTATCCTATCGCAATCTTTTCTCGTTTTGGAAATAAATTTGTTTCAACTAGTGCCACTATTATAGTAATCATGCTCTTTCTTATCTGTGCAAACAGAAATACTCAACTATAGATGTTGTGATGGTCAAGAGAATTCGCCAAGTTCTTAGGTTGTATGACACAACTAGCCAAGATGGATTTAATCCCGATGTTCACTTTATCAAAAGGCTCTAATGGGTAGGTTCTGAATCTTGCAAGCTGGGAATCAATGAGATGTGTAGGCATCTTTGTTATACTTATTATTTGAATCTTATTTGTTGGTCCTGAATCTTGCAAGCTGGGAATCGATGAGATGTGTAGGCATCTTCGTTGTACTTATTGTTTCAATCTTATGTGCTGGTTCTGAATCTTGCAAGCTGGGAAACACGGCATGATGATGCAGAGGACGAAAACCATAACAAATTGTTCAAACTTGGTAGTATTGTTTGTGTGAAAGTGCGGCAAATGTGCTGATCATGTGCGTCCGGAGAATAATAATTCTAATTGATGTGCATGTTGATCCTGTGGCACTGATAGAATGAGCCAATGCATTTCTTGTTTTAAGAATAAATTTTAATTAAAGCTAATTAAATTTAAGTAAAGTACCACTAACACTTGTTATTATAGTAGCAATACAGACCCGCTCATGAACCGACGTCTGGCTGTAATATGTTTCTTAATGGAGGCATTTGAATGCGCTGAGGTTGCATGTTCCGCCAGGTGTGCAGCGGGCAAGGGAACGGTAGTAACTGTTGTAACCTGTACACACATAGTTTACTGTTGTATCCAGTTCCCCAAGAGCTAAAAAAACAAACTACTACCGCTGCATACCCACTCGTTCACTTGAAGATACTCCAATGGCGATCCGAGGGGGTGAGCTTGCTGGATATGGACTTCAGCAAGGAGTTCACCATTGACTTCGCCGTTCAGTCCCATGGCTGCACCAAGTTGAATGTGATGTACATCAATGAAGCTCTGCCTCGCCGAGTTCAAGCAGTACCTACAGGACGAGAAAGCACAAGGTCGCAAGAATAGACCTTGTGCCCATACATTCGTCTCCTGGTAGGGACCAGCGGATCGCCGTCGCCCAAGTATGCGTGCGGGACGCAGTTCTCATCTACCACTGTTGTAGGGCCATCAGAGGTTCTGGAGAATTCGCCCGTTTCATCGACAGCGCCGATTGCACCTTCGCTACGCTGGAGAGAAGGAAGAACGCCACGATTCGGCCATCTGGTGCAACAAGCTTGTCGACATCCAAAAGCAATACAAGATCATTGGCAACGGGCAGGAGAGCGACTCTGTGGTTGACCTCGCTGAGACCATCATCGACCCCTGCTATGCCAACATGAAAGAAGATAACAATACCAAGGACCTGAACACGTGGGAGATACCTCTGAATCTAGCCTACATAACCTACGCGGCCAAGGACGCATACACATGCTATGACATGTACAGGCAGATCTTGGATATGAGGGCATCTCTGCTTCCCGTAACCGACAAGTATACGGACAGCCGCAACGTCATGATCAAGCGTGCCAAGATGGTCTAGATGATGTACTTTATCTGTTTAGGCACCTTTATCATTTGAGTGTTTCAAGCATTGGCCTATGTGTCATAATTATCTGTTTTGTCTGAAATATTTCGTCTAAGAACACATTAACCTTTTTGATTTTTTAGTGTCTATTTGCTTATGTATGTAACTAGTTTGCTGGGCTACCGTGCTTTGAATCTCCTTCCTCCCAACATATTCCCCTTCTCAGGTGAACCCAGCAGGTCTCGTACACAGACATCTGGGACCAACCACCTATCCATTTGTATTTCTTTATTTTGTTCAATCTTTTGTCCTCTTCCTATACAACGGCTGGTGACCCTGCCGCGCACGCCTCGGTGACCCATCATAGCCTATGGCGTTGGCTAGGCCATCCCTCAACTTCCAGACATTGTCTGACGGCGGCAGCTCCACCGGCCCACCCTGCGCCCGAACAAGTCAACCCTCGTACTCCCCTCCGCCTGTGTCTTCCTCTGCTCTGGTTCTTTTGGTCCGGGGGCTCGACGTTGTCCTCCACACTGGCACTCTCGTTGTGGTGCCGCCGTCTGACATTCCCAACATCGTCAGGAAAACAAGAGGAATCGGGAGACGACTGTTCGTCGAGAGGCTGACAGTCCCGGGCCCACCAGGTCCATGGCCTAGGTTTTGTTGTTTAACATGCGCAGCCCACGACATGTTTCAACTTTTTTTGGATCCAGCAGGTATCAAGCGGCCTCTGGGCCACCCAGCCTAGCTTGTCTATAACATCAGCAACCCAAGTTATGTTTGTTTTTTCAAGACGACGCACAGCTCAGTTCTATTTTTCCTATAAGAATGCAAAATTGAACCTATGTTTTCCCTTCTATAATAGTATATATATTTATATTTATATCTTACTTTATTACATATATATAATAGAAACAACATAAGGTTCCATTAAACCTATCGTTCGTCCAACCATTTTATAGACCTTCCCACTTTCTCTATTTTTCATTTTTATGAATCCTATATATGAATTTTCTCCCACTTTCTTTTTCGATGTAATCTGAGTTTTCTCCCAATACTTTTCCCTAGAACCAACTCAACTGTCCCACGTCTATCCTAAAAATTAATAATACCCCACGTCCTATTCATCAAATTAAAATGATATTTTATTTCGTAAATCTAAAGTTCTTACAAAATAATAATAATATTTGTTTATATATAACTTCGCAAGTTAACTCCTGGTGATTGCGTACGTAAGCTTGCGAAGATTTTACTGACCAATGCAGTAATAGATGTGCAATCATGTGTTTATGTTTTTATAACATTTCTCCATCCAGCCCAACATGATATTTTCACCCAGCACAGCTAGTCCACGGATTTAGAGAAAATGCATATGGGCTTTAAATTCTACCATAATATATAAATGGGCTGCATAAGCACTACATCATTGTTTCACCCAGCCCACCAAATGGATGAAAAAACAAATGGACTGGCTGACATGTAGGCCAGTAGGCCGAACCCTAAGCACTTTCGCAAAGAATAAAAATACAAAGGTCGAAGCATAAGCAAGGTGTTGGATTTACATCCAACGGCCAACATTACTCTTCAATCTCTCGTCTTCTTCCCCAGCGCTGCCGGGACCGCCTACTCCAGCCTCTAGCGTCCAGCAGCGCTGTTTTGCATGCCTAGTAATGAAACGCTACCCCACCGACGGCCAGGCCATCCCTCCACTCCTCCGCACCTCCTGTTGTTGTGTGCCAATTGTAGGCCCAACCCTCACCCGAACAAGTCAAGTTTCCCACTCCTCTCTGTCTGCGACTCCACTATCGCGTCTTCCCCATCGTTGGGGCATTCGAGTCTTGGGCCTCGCTGTTGTCCACCGTCTTGGTGTGCTCTGCATGTTGTGGTCAATGTGGTCAACAAATGAGCGCCATAGGAAGAAAACTATATGTGGAGAGGCTGGCAGTGGGGACGCTCCACGCCCATGGACGCTAGCATGCAACTTCATCCTGTTTACCCTAAAATTTATGTTTTCTCCCCCTGACAGCTGGGACCCACCAACTACATCTTCGCACACAAGGAACTGCGTCCTGATTACGGGCAAGAAAAAAGATTCTTCCCCCTGACAGCTGGGACCAACCAGTTATATCTTCGCATGCAAGGAAGTGCGACCTTATCCTCCCTGACAGCTGGGACCCACCTGCTCGAAGCATACATAGCGTTGTCTATGTAGATACCGGTCGATCGATCTGTCTGCCATGATCAACCGTGGCCATGTAAGGAGCGGTAGCAGTTCAGGCCGTCCAGTCCAAATCGTGTACACGTACGGCCATGTAAGGAGCGGTAGCAGTTTAGGCAGTCCAGTACAAACCGTGTACACGTATGTACAGCCTGATAGAGGCAAAGGTGTCCCATCTTTCGATGAGATGGTGGCTATCGTTTTGCCTGGAGTTGACTTCGACGATCCGACTACGAACGTGCGAGGATGTCGCACCTTAGCAATCAACCAACTCCAAGAGGTTATTGACCACGCCGTAGCACGATCAACCTATGTTAGCGTTCTGGATATGGGGGTATCCAGACTTGCCTACCTGCGGCCCACCACGTGGCTCCATCGACGGCCTGGTACGTCCTAGCTTGGACATCAACAGCTCAAGACCCTCGCGAGGGGCCAAGCCTCGCCGAGGCGGACGACGCCAAGACCCCCGAGGGGATCGGCCTCCTCAGGCTGGCTCCCGAGGGGCGGAGAGTTCTATGCAAGATGCACCTCATGAGGCTCAGCTGACGTGAGCCTTTGACGACCAAGGTCAGGTGGGCGCTAGTGGGCGCAGAGCGCCAGTTTCCTCTTGGTGCAAGGGAGGCAAGTTGCAGGCACGGAGTCCCGATGAATCAGCCAAAGGTTTCCATCCTGGTGCAACAAGACCAAGACCACCAGGACGGCAGGACGGAGGTCATCACTGAGCCCATCGCAGCGTCACGACCAGAGGCTTTTCGTAGGCGAAGACTACTTTTGTCAGGATAAGTTGAACTACTTGTCCCCTTTCAAATCCGGCCATTGTGGGATCCCTTCCCACCAACATTTGGGAAGAGGACTAAGGCCACAATAAATAGGACTTAGCCACCACCAGAGTGGAGGCATCTGATCTAGTTCACATCCACCAGCTCTCTTGAGCTCAAGAACACCTCACCTCCTGAGGCCAGTTCATCCACTTTACTAGTTCTTCCTCAGCCCCTTCGAGGCAATCCACCAAAACACTAGAGTAGGGTATTACACCGCAAGGTGGTCCGAACTAGGATAAACTGCTGTGTCTCTACGTCTCTTCGAGCTCATTGCGCTAGGGTTAGGAGAATCGCGAGTAGGCATGCTGGTAGGTTGAGATTTCCACATGCACCCTAGAGTTCGAACCTTTCAAGGGTTTGCGGAACCCGTAATCTGACATTTGGCGTGCCAGGTAGGGGTGCATCGGATCTTCTATTTCGTCGATCAATCGACCGTCACTCCGACAACTCCATGGCTGATGCACGCCGAGCTCGCGCCGAGCACCGGGCCGCAGTCGCCGCTCGTGTTGCTCAGACGGCTCTGGCAGGCGATGGTTGCGCTCGTCGTTCTCCGTCTCCGGTGGCAAATGCCACCATGGGCCCTGCCGGCCATGAGCAGCAAGCTTCTTCACTGCACCCTTCGGTGCGCCGCGACAGGCGCACCGCTACTCCGTCACTGACTCCAGTAGCTTCGTCCTCCCACGGACATCACAACCCGGTGAACGCACAAGCCGCTCTACTCATGGCGCGTGAGATCCTCCGCTATCGCCCGGTCGACGACTTCTACAAGGAGTGGCTTGAGCGGATCGCTGAGCTCGTCAACACGGCCGGGGGCTCCGTCGCGCTGGCCCACTCCCTGCCTCAGCAGCCAACTCCCGTGAGCGACGTGGCTCACGGGGATCCTCCACCACCTCTGGCTTAGGGCGTCATCATCGAGCCAAGGCGTGTGGCGCCGCGGCGCGACCCACCATGCCAGGCGCCTGTGTGGGAAGAAGTGAGCTGATAGGTGGTGTAGCGACCTCAAGGAGAAACACACATACTTCCTACAGCCCCGCGTCAGGCCCGCCTGCCGCCACAAGAGGTGGCGGCACGCATGCACCAGGACCAAATTCTACCTCCTCGGCGGGCCGCAATGGCCACAGCAGGATGCCTCGCGTTCACCCCGGAGCTCTGCAACGTCGTCTGGCCGAGCAACTTCAAGCCTGACCTGCCCCCATGCTACGACGGCACCATCGACCCCGACGAGTTCCTGCAGCTCTACGAGCTGAGCATCGAGGCGGATAGTGGTGATGAGAAGATCATGGCAAACTAGTTCCCGATGGCCCTCAAGTATGGCGCGTGTTCATGGCTCCTGAACCTTCCTGAGGGATCGGTCTCTTCTCGAGAGGAGAAACGCGGCCGCTTCATCGCCAATGCCAGGACACTCGCGATGACCTGTGTCATATCAAGCAGCAGCCTGGAGAGATCCTGCAGAAGTATATCCAGCGCTTCAACAATGTTCGTCTCAAGATCCCCAAGGTGTCAGATGAGGCCATCATCTCAGCATCCACTGATGACGTCTGCGATCTCAAGATGAAGGAGGAGCTCGCCATTGATGAGGACCTCTGCATAGCCCTGGAGATTTTCAACATGGCGAACAAGTGCGCAAGGACTGAGGAGGGGCGCCTCTCCCTCCTCGAGCTCACCAATGCTGACCCAGAAGACAAGAAGGCCAAGACCAAGGACGTGAAGCACAAGGGGTTGGCCGTGCTTGCGACCGAGCCAGAGACGAAGCATGGCTGCGACCACCCCAAGTCCTCCAAGAGAAATTGACCGTTCCGCGTCTTCCACAATGTCCACAATCACAACACCATCGACTGTCGGGAGCTAAGGGCTCTCCGCGACGGGCGCCTCGGTCGACACCCCGAGCGCAACTATCGAGGCTACGACCGTGGAGGTGGAGGATGCTGGGACGGACGCGACCATCGCCAGGAGTGGCGCGACCATCCTCGGGAGGACCGCTGGCAGGTCCAACCTCGCGAGGGCGCCTGGAGGGAGCAGCCTCATGAGGAGTGCCCTCAGGGCAATGCAGGTCTGCCTCCACCGCCAAGAAGGAACGAAGACCACCACCAAGACGAGCGGGCTGGGGGCTTCCAAGAGCCTCGATCCATCGCCTGCATCCTGGGCGGCTCATAGGCCCCAGCTTCCCACCACATCTTCAAGCAGTTCGTGTGTGAGGTGAACACAGTGCTCCCCAAGCCCGAAGCAACTCGCCCTCTTAGGTGGTCCAAGTGCACCATCACCTTCAGCTCCTAAGACCAGCTCAAGTGTGAGGCCACTGCTGGCACGCTGCCGATGCTCCACTCTCCCGTCATCAGCAACATGGTCGTCACCAATACCCTCATTGATGGTGGAGGGGTGCTCGATGTCCTATCTGTTCAGACGTTCAATGGACTCCAAGTGCCATACTACCAGCTTCAGCCAACTAAGCCATTTTAAGGAGTGACCGACGGCTCCACACACACAATAGGGTAGGTCCGCCTCCCTGTCACCTTCGGCGAACGCAACAACTACCACACCAAGCTCATCGACTTCGACGTCACCGACATCCGCCTGCCCTACAACGCCATCCTAATGTACCCAGTGCTGGCCAAGTTCGTGGCAGCTATGCACCACAGCTACAACCTCTTCAAGATGCCAGGAAGCAGCGGAGTCATCACAGTCGCATGTCAAGAAAAGGATGCGGTGTGCTCCCTCGAGCGCGCCTTCCAGGCTGCAGCAGTCGAGAACCCTGAAGATGGGGGCCGTGCCATCCCTCCTGAGGTCGCCCCCAAGACGAAAAAGCTGCAGCTGGGTCAAGGATCCCGTGAGGAAGCATCGCCCGAGGACGCCGCGCTGAGCCTCGTGTCCCAGGACGCAACGCCTTCACCCATCGCATAGGAAGGCGTGCCCGGCGCCCCTCTCAGGCTAGGCTTGGGGGTTCTCCTCGGGAGGGCCTCCGACCTAGCCGTCACGTGGGAGGTGCTCGAGCACCACGTGGAGGCACGCTTCAGAGCACGCTTCCAGGAGAAGGCATCAGGCTGGAGGCGCCAGGCGTTCAGGAGTTCATCAGAAAGGCAATCGAGAAGATTCAAGAGGCAAGGGTTCTGTAAGGCAATCACCGGCTACCGCGAGGCACGGCTCACTACCCTGGCGAGGGTAAGGAGTTCCGTGTCTGCATCGACATCCCTGGGCTCAACATGGCCGCGTCTCGGTAGCTCTTCTGGACGTCTCGTGTCAGCCGATGCGAGGGTCCACCCCACAGCTACGTTTGCATGCCTTTCGGCCTGCCTGGCACGGCTGTGGTGTTCCAGCGCTGCATGAGGGATGCCCTGGCGGCTCGCGAGGCCAGGCATCAGGCAATCCTGGTGAAGATGGAGAAACACCTCCAGGAGCCTCACGGGCCCTCTGGGCCTCCCGAGGCTCGGCACCAGGGCGGCTCATGAGGAATGACTCCAGCAACGCCCGTCCTTTGCTACCCCAACACATCTTCAGCAACGGTACCAGGTGACATCTCTTCAGTTCGTTTAGTTTGGGGGTGCCCCTCGGGCTGCATCATCCCCAGGTCGTATGGGTCCGTCCCTGCGGCATGTATCCCTTTTTGCATCTATCAGAACTAGTTTACCTTCCTTCACAAGCTCCCTTAAGGTTATCAAATTGCCTGACCGGTGCTTCGTCGCCAAGAACGTCTCGCGCCCTTGTGAGCCCTCTCGCGGCCGCCTCATGATTAAGGACTGGCACAGCGTCTGTGCTCGGGTCTGTCCCTGCAGCGTCGCTAAACCCAAGAGGCTGAGCTCTGGCTCATGGGCCAGTCCCCATGTACGTCACCTCCCATGGCCCTTGGTGCCTTGTTCTCGCATGAGCTAATCGTGGGTGGATAAGTGAGGGTGCGCGACCTGGTGCCCCCGTGGCCACGGGAACCACGCGCCGGTTGTTTTTCTTCAGGATCTTTGCATGAGAAGACTGGGCATGGCGTCCTTGCTCGGGTCCGTCCCTGCAGCGTTGATAAACCCTACGACTGAGCTTTGTCTGGCGGGCCGGCCCCGTTCACGTCACTCGGGTGGTCGTTGGTGTCTAGCCTTCTCATGCAATAGCCTCAGGAGATTCATTCGGCGCAGGCTGCCTAATCATCTTGTAAGACTAACACAAGTGTTCCCATTCAAGCTCAGGCGGAACCCGCCTTGAAGTAGGGCCTCGTGAGTCCAGTGCTGGCTCACGGGTGCCCATATACACCTCCACCAGCCCTTCCGTGCAAGCCACGTGTTAGGGCGAGGTTGTACATGCCTCGGGGGCTCTCCTCAGAGGGAGCCCCCTCCCACGCACCAGTGGAAGCACCAAGCTCTGTGCTGGCCGTCGACACTGCTGAGGAGCGGCTATGCCCGTGCAAGAGCGGAAGCACTATGCTCCGCGCTGGTGATAAACAACTTGGGGTGGCCTTGCGGCTGCATTAACCTCAGGGAGCTTTCGGGCTCAGTGACCAGCCTCACCGCGCTGCTCTCCCTCGGGAGGGTAGCGCGAGGGGGCTGGGCACGGGTCTACGCTCAGGTCACGCCTGGCGTACCCCACTTCGCTAGGCCCCATGGGGCTGGTCTTCGCGCGCCTCACCCGAGCGAGGGTTTGGCGAGGAAAAGGTATGATGGTCGGTTCGTACGTCAAGGGGGACTCCTGAGCATCACATCTCAGGAGCCTAACTGTCCATGTAGCCCCTCACCCCTTGGTCTATTCCTAGTGATCCGGACGACCCAACGGCGGTTGTGGCATGCGTGGGGCCGGGCCCTGCCGACGCAGAATGCCAAGGCCTGACTTTCTCCCTTTTCAAGTCGTTCGTACGTCAACGGGGAATCCTGAGCATCGCGTCTCAGGAGCCTAACTGGTCACGTGGCCCATCACCCCTTGGGCTCGTCCTGGCGATCCGGACGACCCAACGGCGGATGAGGTATGCACGGGGTTGCGCCCTGCTGACGCAAAACATCAAGGCTTGCCTTCGCACTTTTTCCTAAGCTGTTAGCACGTCAAGGAGGACTCCCGAGCATCGCGTCTCAGGAGTCTAACTGGTCACGTAGCCCCTCACCCCTTCAGCTCATCCTGGCAATCCGGACGACCCAACGGCGGCTGAGGTACGCGCAGGGCCGGGCTCTGCCGATGCAGAACAATAAAGCAAACGAAAAAAATCGAAGGACCATAATCTAATTATTACAAAAGATATTGTTTCAATCAAAGAGTTTTAAACGCCTCCGTGAGGCATGCTACATGATACAGGACGAATAGGAAGGAGAAGCATCACCAAGCCAGCTCTTCAGACTTGGATGCCGCCATCACCCGCTAGTGGAGCCCTGTCGCCGAACACGTCGCCCATCCCTTCGGCCACAGATGGACGACCGACGACAAGGAACTTGCTCAGCAAGGCATCCACGGAGGTCTTCACGGCGGAAAAAGTAGCGTCCTGGCAGTTGGGGTCCACATGAACGAGGAAGGAGGAGAAGATGGCTGAGGACGCACGTAAGGGCTGAAGAAGAAAGCAAGCGAGCTGCACCTTCCATAAAAGAACCAAACCCGTCGACAGCATCCTCAGGAAGCAGAGTGGCAGGGCTCTCCCTCGGGGCCCTCACCATTGCCTTCTTCAAGGGATCGTCCCCGAAGAGTGACCGCCGAGCCTTGTGGAACCTCGCCTCAAGGGAGGTGAGGGTGCTGCGTTCCATGGTGGCCGACTCCTTGGCCTCGGCAAGGGACGCCTGGGCAGCCCCTACCTCCTCCTTCAGCTTTGTCACGGGGTCGCGCTCCGCAGCCTGCTCTAGGGCTGCCTTCTTCAGCTCGGCATCTCGATTGGCAACGGCAGCCTCCTGGGCCTTTAGCTTCTCCTCACATTCCTGAAGCTGGCTGGCCTGGGAGGCCTATTGATCCTGAAGGTCCTTCAGTTCAGCCTCCACCACGTGGCAACAATCCTCGGCTTCCGTGGCCTCCTTCCGTGCTAGGTCGCGCTCTGTGGCAGCCATCTCAAGCACCTTCTGGGTTTCCTCCACAGAGCCCCAGGCCGCTCGGACAGACGCATTGGCCTGGAGCCATCCAGAAATTAGCCCCAGGCATCCCAACACTGCGCGTCGGTCCGGGCCCCGGAGTTCACCATGGAGGAGGTCCAGCACCGCTCTTACCTCCTCCAGGGCCCCGGAGATGGTAGGGGCGCCATGGCCCAGCTGCACGACAAGCAGAAGAGAAGACGTCCTCGGCGCTAGGACTGGAAAAACCACGGCAGCAGGAAGGACCGGGCGCTCCGGAGGCTGGGTGGCCTCGGCAGCCGCGGCAAGGACAGGTGCCGGTGGGGCCAGCCCCGTTGAGGGCGCCGGCACCTCATAAGGACGGGCATCCGCACCCTGGGGAGGCGATATCACTGCTGGGGCTGCAAGGGCTGCATCACTCTCCTTCGTGAGGGCTATGGCGACCACCTCGACGCGCTCGATCATGGCAACTCCCGCGCCCTCCTTCTACTTCTTCGATGGCTGCTGCCTAATGACAGAGGAATACGCTAAGCATCGCACCAGGAATCAATGACATGACGAAGGGAAGAGACTCACTGGTCAGAGTAGATGTAGTTCCTCTTCAGGCTCAGCAACAGGGGCCGAGCCGGGGCAGTCGGAGCCGCACTCTTGGGGGCAGCAGAACTCGCGGTCGGCACCACTCGGGACGCTGCCGGCGAAGGCAGAGCGCTGCCTGGGGGAATCAGCACAGTCCTGCCCTTCTTCGTGGCCGACTGCTTGGGCTGCTTCAACGAGGCCACCCCGGATCTCGTGGTGACCTAGAGGGGCGAGCCAGCTCGACCACCGGAGGCGCATCATCATCATCATCGTCAGGAAAGTCGTGGAGAAGCTCCCTCTGCCCTGGGATAGAGGATTCCCCCTCACCCTCATCCTTGATGGACTCGGAGGATTAATCGCTAGAGGACAGGTCCACCAAGGAGGTAGGCGGTGGGGGAAGCCCCACCCGCACGAGCCCGAACTCGTCGAAGACCGGCATGGCAGCTGCAACCTCCTCCCCGTCGTCTCGACAGTATAGTGGGAGCCAATCCTCCGGAGGACCATTTGGGTCTTTCCCAGTCAAGTAAAGCACCACCTTGCTCAGCTCCTCCTCGGGAAGGACGTCCTGGCGTAGGAAGATCTTGTCATCGGCGCCCCCAAGCTTCCACAAGGGGCGGGAGTGATCTTGGAGCGGCGCTAGGTGCTGCATCAAGAACTCCTTGACGATCATGGTACTCGTCAGCTTCTCGCTCTTCAGGTCCTCCTCCATCTTCTTCATCAATGGCCTGAGGGAAGGGTTGGTGATCTTCTTAGAGAGCCACCCCTACCCAGAGGAGGGAAACCCGGTCGGCAACTCCAGCAAGTCCTGCGAGCACTTGGCATCCATCAGAACCCACCTCTTCAGGGCATCCTCCACCTTCTTCCCATTGCGGGAGATCGTGTTACCGCCCTGGGCTGCAACGAAGCCGACGCACCCAGCAGGATGGTCGCCACCCATGCGGAGGAAGAAGAAGTGGCGGAGCGTGGCGAAGAAGGGCATCACCCCCATGAACGCCTCATAGTAGAAGGCAAAGATAGACAGGAGGAGGATGGAGTTGGGACGAATATGGAGCGCGTGGAGGCCATAATGGTGAAGAACAACGTAGAAGAAGCGGGAGAATCGGGCCACGAGCCCCAAGTAGATGCTGTGCAGGAAGAAATTGTAGAAGGTACTATTCATGGGTTACGGCGAAGCGGCGGTGACCCGGTGATGCAGAGCATCCTTCGGTCATCCCCATGGACCTTCCATCGCCTCGCCAAGCACCAAGAGGACCCATGACTAGAGCACGAGCTAGAGCTCTCGAGACTGAGGCGACTTCTCTCCTTAGTGATATCTCATATGATCCTCTCGAGACATGGCTACTACCTCAATCCGGAATGTTGTGCATGATTAGGTACCAAGAGGATCCTCCCGAGGATGCACATGAAGATGGTCAAGACCCCATGTCCATGGAAGAAGAGAACCAATGGAAGAAGGCAAGAACAGCCTCCAGGCACCGGACATCCGGCCAGGATCCCGGACATCCGGCCCCTGGAGATCTACATGGCCAGCCCACTTCAGAAGAAACTACAGCGACCGGACATCCGGCGTCCATCCCGGACATCCGGCCCCCACCGGAAATCCGGCCAAAATCCCGAATATCCGGCACCAGCGACCAGAGAGCACAGAAGCTTGCCCCGTCAGCCCGGACATCCGGCGATCGCCCCGGACGTCCAGCGCCTCCCGAAGCAGCGGACATCCGGCCCCTCCGAGCGGACATCCGGCATCGCCCATCCAGAGAGCATAACAGCCGTCTGCGCCAGCCCGGACATCTGGCTCCTAAGCCCGGACATCCGGCGCCCCGCGAGCCACCGGACATCCGGCCCGACACCCGGACGTCCGGCCTTCCCAGCGCCTGCGCACGCGTGTTGGACAGAGTCCATGTACCCCTTCGCCCCTAGCCTATATAAAGGACTCCTCCTCACTTCGAGACTTAGCATTGTGATAGCTCATTTAGAGATAGAGCTCTGCTCATCTGTACCAGATCTACTCCACGTGAGGGATCGTGCCTCCTCGGAGAAGATCCATTCGGATTCAAGGCCTCCATCCGGAGAAGACAATCAAGACCTCCTCACGGAGAAGAACGGTTCCCTTTGTATCCTTCCTTTGTTGATTTTGGATCATGTGTTACCTTATGCTTTCGGTGATCTAGCCCTTGTGTGATCGATTACTTGTCGGTTGAGTGATTCTCTCGTTTCTCCCCGTGTTTTCCCTTGTGATTTCCACGCGTTGTTCGTGTTTTCCCCGTAGGATGCACTCCAAACGTGAAATATTGGCCCCATAGGGATCCGCCCTACATCATCTTGGTATCATGAGCCAAGTTGATCACGTTTTTGGAACCCCTACCCCGTGATTTCTTGCTTGATTTTGTTGTTTTTGTCCTAAATCCAAAAATCCCCACCAAAAATAGCCCTAATTTTTTTTTTGTGATTTCTTGGTGTGATGAAGTTTTGTTGGATTTGATCCACGGATCTGCTTTGCATCGAGTTGATCAAGCTTTTCCCCATCTCTCCCGCGATTTCCATCCACAAATTCGTCCGAATTTTGCCCTGGAGTTGCAATTTTTCCTATGCTGTTCATCGTGTTCGTCCCCGATCCACAGCCCGGACATCCACCCCGTGTCCATCGAACATCCGGCATTCCGGACATCCGGCCGCTGGCCCGGACATCCGGCCCCTGGGAGCAACAACTCCATCCCCTGCGCCCATTTCCGCCTACTTTTGCCCAATTTTGCCCCGGTGCCCACGCTTACTTCCGCATACCCCCAATGCTTTCCACAAACATCACCACCGCTCACCACTACCTCCTATGTCGATTTTGACACGTTTTGGTCTTTGAGATTTTGAGTTGTGGTTCCCGTGTCCTATTGTGTTTCGGCTATATAGGTACGGTTCGACGTCACCATCACCACCGCTCATCTCCATCGACTACTCATCATCGCCAAGGACGCTAACCTCGACGACATCTTTGTCATACCTTGCAATTGCATTGATACACCACATGGCCTTACTTTTGCGTAGCTTACCCATCGAGACTAGCCATTGAGTATTGCCGGCAACGTGACTTGTGCACATTAGTGATCATACTCCATAGCATACATACCATACCAAAGTGGTGCATATCTTGGCATCAACTTGTTTGTCACAAAGTTGTCATAGCATACACAATTGCTATCTTGGTTCGTGAAGTTTTGCATGAGAAAAGAGCTCAAAAGTGAAAGAGCCACCAAGCTTTTAAGCAAAGAGGAAAGATAAGCAAAGAGCTTATAAGCAAGAACCATAGCATCATACTACATTAAGATTGTCATATAACATCATCTTGGATCATAGCACCGAAATACCATACATATAGCATACTTGGGATAGAGATCATTGCATTTTTGCCTAGTAGGTTGTGCACAAGCTCCGTATCCGCCTATTGTGCAATCGTGCTAGCATCTCTCTAGTATTGTGCAACAAGAGCATTTTCGTGGATTCCACATTTTGTCTCACTTTTGGTTTGCACAATCCCATTTATCTATTTGCGTCTGTGTTTCCATGTACCACTACTTGTTTGCTCTACTTGTTGCATTTGCAAATTTGTGAATCTTTTCCAACATTATTGAATCTCACTTTCAATTGCATCAAATTTTGTGCCACCATCCTAACCAAGCTCAACAATAAGCTTTTACTTGTGTAGGTGTGAGAACCGACAAGAATTGGTACCAATAGTGCTATTTCATTGTCCGCATTTGAGTGAACTTGATTCATCATCAACATCGGTCAAGGTACATTGGTATAAGTTATTCTCCTTCTACCACTCACATTTTTCTTGGAATGATGGATAGGCCGAGTACTTCTACCAACTCACTCTTCATCAAGCAAGACGACGACATGTCATCATACGTCACCAAGAGCCACCTCTTCGGTGCACAACAAGCGTTGCATCAAGAGAAACATGCAATGAATGACCGCATCGACAACCTCGCCACCGACTTACGACTCTCCGAGCAACGTACAAGAGACTACTTCGACAACAAGCTCGACGCACACAAGTAAGAGAACGATGCAAGAATGGACGAGATCCGTGCCTTGTTGGTGAACCGGCCTCCTTCTACATCGTCATACTCAAGACAGAGCCACTCAAGTCGACACTCTGACGACTCCTTCTCCGGCTCAAGTACACCGTCATCAAACAGTCTTCGACGAGCCGCGCGTCAAGACCGTCATGCATCTCGCAACCCGCTACATGTCAAGCATTCACAAGAGGAAGCCGATGAGCAACTTCCTCGTCCTCAATCAAACCAAGTCGCTTTTGCTAAAGCTCAAGAACAACAACGTCTTCATCGCCAAGAAGAAGAAGAACGAGCGCGTCTACACCAAGAGCCACAAGACACTGAGGCTCAACGTCTTCAGCAACAACTACGTGAAGCGCAAGCTCTTGAGGCGCAACATGCCCTTCAAGAATCAAGTCGAGCTATCGCCAACCGCAATCGCGAACGGCGCAATCAAGAGGAAGCCCTTCGATAAGAATTCCAAGAGAGGAACTACCAACCGCGTGTGCAACATCAATCTCCACAAGCTCCTTCACAAGCTCATCAAGCTCCACCTCAACCTCAAGTTCAACAAGAGCAAGTTGATCATGGACTTCCTCCACGCCAAGAGCAACATGAGGATGATTACCCTCCATGGCAAGGGCGTCATCATCAACATCGCCAACAAGACAATGAAGAGCAACGCTATGGCAAGCTCAAATTCACAATGCCCAAGTTCAATGGAAGAATACCTCTCATGGGCATTGAAGGTCAACAAAATCTTTCGTTTGCACAACTATGAGGAAGAGAAGAAGATCGCTATGGCATCACTTGAGTTCCAAGACTATGTGCTCATATGGTGGGAACAAGTCCTTGAGCACCGACAAGCAAGAGGTGAACCTCCAATCACCACTTGGGCTCAAATGAAGGATGTCATGCGCGCACGTTTTGTGCCAACCTACTACAACCGTGATATCTTCAAGAAGCTACAACTCCTCAAGCAAGGAACAAAGAGTGTTGAAGAATAGTACAAGGAAATGGAGATTGCCATGATTCGAGCCAATGTCATGGAGGATGATGAGCAAACTATGGCACGATTCTTGAATGGACTCAATCATCCCATCAAGCAGATCGCCGACTTCCTACCCTACTCCAACCTCATTGAGCTTGTTCATCAAGCGACCAAGGCGGAACGTCAAGTGCAAGATGACTCCAAGTACACCAAGTATTCATCAAAGACGTATGACTTCTCCAACAATCAAGCTTCAACAACTCCTCCAACATCTACATCAACCAAGCCTTCTCCAAGCAACGACGACAAGTCAAGTTACAAGAAAACTTTGGCAAGTTCAAGTCGGCTTCCTCCTACTATAAGCAACTTCAAGCCGCTTGCTTCTTCATCTACTCCGACCGATGAGACCATCAAGACAAGCTCCTTCAAGTGTTTCACTTGCGGCGGCCGAGGCCACAAGTCCTATGAATGCACAAACAAGCGCACCATGATCCTCGACGATGATGGCACCTATGACTCAATGAGTGATGAGGAGATGGAAGCTCTTGAGCAAGTAGCCATGCACCGGCGCGTGAATGAGGATGAAGATGATCAAGTCTTTTGTGATGAGGATTCGAGCCCCGCTCTCGTTGTCTCCAAGGTCTTGACTCTTCAACATCAACAAGAAGAAGACCAACAATGCCACATCTTCCACAAAAAGGCCAGCATCAATGGACGGTCCATCAAGGTCATCATCAACAGAGGTAGTTGCCACAACTTGGCAAGTGAAGAATTATGCTCCAAGCTTCAATTGGTCAAGAGGAAGCACCCACACCCCTACAAGGTTCAATGGCCAAGTGACTCCGGCACTATACGAGTTGAGCATATAGTTCAAGTCTCCTTCAAAATCGGTGCATATGAAGACACTTTGGAGTGTGAGGTGGTCCCCATGACCGTTTTCCACATCCTTCTTGGTCGACCATGGCAATTCGACCGTGGTGTCATCCACAACGGGCGCACCAATCAATATAGCTTCAAGATGAAAGGGAAGGAATATGTGCCATGACCTATGTCTCCTAGTCAAGTGATAGCCGACAAGCAAGCCACCCATCATGGAGAGAAGAGTGAGAAAGTGATCCACCCAAAAGTGAGTGAGAGCCACAAGCCAAGCTTGAGCGCCTCTTCGCCTAGAGAGAAAAACCTAGTCCTATTTGCCACAAAAAGTGAGATGCGAGAAGTGTGTGAGAACCCATCGAGTGTTATGCACTTTGTCCTTGTGTGCAAGGATGGAGAACCAAAAACTAACACTTCTCACGAGCTACCTTTAGTGTTTCAATCTCTTTTGCAGGAATTCCAAGATGTTTTCCCCGATGAGCTACCTCCAGGTCTACCTCCTCTACGAGGCATTGAGCATCGAATCAACCTCATCCCCAGAGAGCCCCTACCAAACAAAGCTCCATACCGCGTCAACCCGGAAGAAACTAAGGAGATCCAATGGCAAGTACAACAACTAATCGACAACGGTCAAGTACGTGAAAGCCTAAGCCCTTGTGCCGTTCCGGTTATACTTGTGCCTAAGCCCGATGGAAGTTTTCGCTTGTGTTCCGATTGTAGACCTATAAATGCTATTACCGTTCGCTATAGGCATCCCATTCCTCACTTAGATGATATGCTTGATGAACTTAGTGGAGCCAACTTTTTCTCAAAAATTGATCTTAAAAGTGGCTATTACCAAATCCGCATTCAAGAGGGTGATGAATGGAAAACTGCTTTCAAAACCAAATTTGGTTTATATGAGTGGTTAGTTATGCCTATGGGTTTATTGGAGGCTCCCGGTACTTTTGTGCGTCTTATGCATTATGTACTTCGCCCTTATATTGGAGTCTTTGTTGTGGTTTACTTCGATGATATTCTTGTGTTTAGCAAATCCATGAAAGAGCATCTTAATCATGTTAGGGCTGTTTTGCAAACCCTTCACAAGAAATGTCTTTACGCCAACATGAAAAAGTGCACATTTGGTGTTGACAAAGTGGTTTTCTTGGGTTTTGTTGTATCTTCCAAGGGTGTCCATGTTGACGAATCTAAATTTGAAGCAATTAAAACTTGGACCCAACCCACCATTTTGCAACAAGTGCATAGTTTTCTTGGTCTAGCAGGTTTTTATCGTTGCTTTGTGAAAGACTTTAGCATAATTGCCGCTCCTTTCCATGCTTTGAGTAAGAAGAATGCTCCTTTTGTTTGGGGATCTTTGCAATCCACCGCTTTTGATGAGCTCAAGTCTTGCTTACTCATGCTCCGAGTCTTGCTTTGCCCAACTTTGACAAAACTTTTGAGGTTCATTGTGATGCAAGTGGTACCGGAATTGGCGGAGTTTGGATGCAAGAAAAACGAGCCATTGCATATTTTAGTGAAAAACTCTCCGGTGCTCAACTTAACTATCCCTTCTATGACAAAGAATTGTATGCTTTAGTGCGTGTGCTACATGTTTGGGAACATTATCTTAGACCTCATGAGTTTTTCATCCATACCGATCATGAAATGCTTAAGTACTTAAAAGGTCAAACTAAGTTGAACAAGCGTCATGCCAAATGGAGTGAATTTATTGAATCTTTTCCCTATGTGATCAAGTACATTAAGGGTAAGGAAAATGTAGTTGCCGATGCACTTTCATGCATATGCACACTTGTCACTAAACTTGGGTTGAATGTTATTGGCTTTGAGCACATAAAAGACTTGTATACTAATGATCCATATTTTGCGACTCCTTATGCTAAATGTTTGATGCATACATCTTGGGAACAATATTACATCAAGGATGGTTATCTTATGAGAGCTAACAAACTATGCATTCTCGAGTCTTCTCTTCATTTGCTCCTTTTGCAAGAGGCTCATGGAGGCGGACTCATGGGACATTTCGGACGCGACAAGACATTCGCCACGCTCTCCAAGAACTAATTTTGGCCCAAGATGTTCTGCGACGTATCGCGCTTCACCACCCGATGCTCTACATGTCGCAAAGCTAAGTCTAAACTCAATCCCATGGTCTTTACATGCCTCTTCCTGTTCCTTATCAACCTTGGGAAGACATTAGCATGGATTTTGTACTTGGTTTGCCTAGAACTCAAAATGGCAAGGATTCTGTGTTTGTTGTTGTGGACCGATTTTATAAGATGGCACATTTCATTCCTTGCAACAAGATAGACGATGCTTCACACATTGCAAATCTCTTCTGAAGGGAAATCTTGCGTCTCCATGGAGTACCAAAGACAATCGTCTCCGACCGCGATGTCAAGTTCTTGAGTTACATTTGGAAGACCCTATGCTCCAAGCTCGGAATCAAGCTCTTGTTCTCATCTGCATACCATCCTCAAACCGACGGCCAAACGGAGGTGACGAACCATACACTCTCCACTCTACTTCGCGTGTTGATCAAGAAGAACATCAAGGAGGGGAGGAGTGTCTACCCATCGCCGAGTACGCCTACAACCGTGCAAGACATTCGACGACCAGCAAGTCCCCCTTTGAGGTCATCTACTGCTTCAACCCGTTGTCCCCATTGGACATTCTACCTCTCCCTCTACAAGAGCGCACCAACCTCGACACAAGTACCCGTGCAAGCTACATCAAGAAGATGCATGAAGATACAAGGCACACCATCGAGCGCCAAGTACAATGACTCGCGACATCTTCAACATTGGAGACCTCGTGTGGCTACACCTTCGCAAGGACCGCTTCCCCAACGAACGGAAGTCCAAGCTTCTCCCTCGAGCCGAGGGACCCTTCAAGGTGCTAGCATGCTACAACAACAATGCTTACAAGATTGATCTCCCACGCGACAAGTACAACGTGAGCGACATCTTCAACGTCTCCGATCTCTCCCCGTACCATGGTGATGAGGATTTTGATCCGAGGTCGGATCTTTCCCAAGGGGGGGGGGAGATGATGCGGAGCATCCTTCGGTCATCCCCATGGACCTTCCATCGCCTCACCAAGCACCAAGAGGACCCATGACTAGAGCACGAGCTAGAGCTCTCGAGACTGAGGTGACTTCTCTCCTTAGTGATATCTCATATGATCCTCTCGAGACATGGCTACTACCTCAATCAGGAATGTTGTGCATGATTAGGTACCAAGAGGACCCTCCCGAGGATGCACATGAAGATGGTCAAGACCCCAAGTCCATGGAAGAAGAGAACCAACGGAAGAAGGCAAGAACAGCCTCCAGGCACCGGACATCCCTCCAGGATCCCGGACATCCGACCCTTGGAGATCTACACGGCCAGCCCACTGCAAAAGAAACTACAGCGACCGGACATCCGGCGTCCAGCCCGGACATCTGGCCCCCACCGGAAGCTTGCCCCGTTAGCCTGGACATCCAGCGATCGCCCCAGACATCCGGCGCCTCCCAAAGCAGCAGACATCCGGCCCCTCCGAGCGGAAATCCGGTGTCTCCCATCCAGAGAGCAGAACAGCCGTCTGTGCCAGCCCGGACATCCGGCTCCTCAGCCCGAACATCCGACGCCTCGCGAGCCACCGGACATCCGGCCCGACACCCAGACATCCGACCTTCCCAGCGCCTGCGCGCGCGTGTTGGACTGAGTCCATGTACCCCTTCACCCATAGCCTATATATAGGACTCCTCCTCCTCACTTCGAGACTTAGCATTGTGATAGCTCATTTAGAGATAGAGCTCTGCTCCTCCGTACCGGATGTACTCCACGTGAGGGATCGTGCCTCCTCGGAGAAGATCCATTTGGATTCAAGGCATCCATCCGGAGAAGACAATCAAGACCTCCTCACAGAGAAGAACGGTTCCCTTTGTATCCTTCCTTTGTTGATTTTGGATCGTGTGTTACCTTATGCTTTTAGTGATCTTGCCCTTGTGTGATCGATTACTTGTAGGTTGAGTGATTCTCTCGTTTCTCCCTGTGATTTCCCTTGTGATTTCTGCGTCTTCTTTGTGTTTTCCCCGTAGGATCCACTCGATACGTGAAAGATTGGCCCCATAAGGATCCGCCCTACATCACCAGGAGTGCAGTCTCCTTCCGCTCTTTGTCCTCGCTCGCCGTCAGGAGAAGCATGGTTTGGAGCTTCTCCTCAGTGATGGAGGGAGCGAAGAGCATTGCTTCGTACCGGGCGGAGACGGCAGCCGAGGCTGAGGCCTTGGCCTTCTCAGCAGCCATCGGGCGGAAGATTGGAGGAGAAAATCGGCAGATCTGGTGAGTTCTTTCGGTGTTGGGAAAAGGGGACCTGGAGCAAGACGAAGAGGAGGCAATGAAATCCTGGCAACAGATGGCAAACCTTTTGTAAGACGGGAACAATTGCCGAGGCAGTGTGGGGAAGTGGAGACGCCCACGTCCCATCAATCGCCACACATCATCAAGGCCGCAGGCGGTTAGGGCCCGCGGCGCTCCGCACTTGCCCCTTGGCTTTGCCTGGAGGCCAAGTCCGAGTGCGCCTTGGCACCAGGGGCTATTGTCGGCGTTCTGGATATTGGGGTATCTAGACTTGCCTACCTGCGGCCCACCACGTGGCTCCTTCGATGGCCTAGTACGGCCCAGCTTCGACATCAATAGCTCAAGACCCTCACAAGGGGCCAAGCCTCGCGAGGCGGACGACGCCAAGACCCCCGAGGGGATCGGCCTCCTCAGGATGGCTCCCGAGGGGCGGAGAGTTCTATGCATGATGCACCTCACGAGGCTCAGCTGACGTGAGTTGTGACGACCAAGGCCAGGTGGGCGCCAGTGGGCGCAGAGCGCCACTTTCCTCTTCAGTGCAAGGGAGGCAGGCCGCAGGCGCGGAGTCCCGAGGAATCAGCCAAAGGTTTCCATTCTGGTGCAACAAGACCAAGACCGCCAGGAAGGCAGGACGGAGGTCATCACCGAGCCCACCGCAGCATCGCGACTAGAGGCTTTTCGCAGGTGAAGACCACTTTTGTCAGGATAAGCTATACTACTTGTCCCCTTTCAAATCTGGCCGTTGTGGGATGCCTTCCCGCGAACATTTGGGAAGAGGACCAAGGACACTATAAATAGGACTTAGCCACCACCAGAGGGGAGGCATCTGATCTAGTTGACATCCCACCAGCTCTCTTGAGCTCAAGAACACCTCACCTCCGGAGGTCAGTTCATCCACTGAACTAGTTCCTCCTTAGCCCTTCGAGGCAATCCACCAAAATGCTGGAGTAGGGTATTACTCCATAAGGTGGCCCGGACTAGGATAAACTGATGTGTCTCTTTGAGGTCGTCACGCTAGGGTTAGGAGAATCACGAGTAGGCAGGCTAGGTAGGTTGAGATTCTGCACGCACCCCAGAGTTCGAACCTTTCAAGGGTTGGGTCTATTTTCTATAAGCAACAAAGAACAAGCAAGAAACTGAGATTGCAATCTAGACATTGCGAATATAAGAGGAAAGCATAATTAATGAACGTGGGGTTCTGTGATGTCTTTGTCTGGTCGTTGAACACAAACGAAGTACGTGAAGTTGGAGCTATGGCGGACTTTAATCTAAACAAAACCCAAAGTCTAAATGACGCCCTAAGTGCTGTATATATGGAGGAAGAGGGGGGATTTCGTGGCCCTTGGGGGAAGCACTATTAGGGAAAAGCCTATACACAGAATATTACCAAAAGTGCGCTTTAAAATAAGGCGCTGCTGCTACGTAGCAGTAGCGCGCGCAAACATAACTTGCTGCTGAATAAATATTGCGGTAGCGCGCCCGCTCTAAGATGCGCTACTGCTATAATTCCCACGAGGCCGCCGCGAGGCTAGTTCTAGCTGCAGCGCATTATCACGAAGAGCGCTACTGCTACAGATCATAGTAGCAGCGCATTTCACCAATAAGCGCTACTGCTAAGTTTACTACAAAAATTTACTCCCACCATGCTCCGTGAAGAGAGTTTCTACCACCTTAAATATGTTACTTCTCAAACTTCTACAAGCACATGGTCTTCATTGAACTCTATGTGTAGAATTTGTGGCCACAATATGAGTCTTCACCGGTTCCTAAACCGGTGAGGACTCATATCGACAAATCAGATTGTACACAAAAAGATCGTTGATGATCAATGTATTTTTGAAGTCTATTTTTACATGCTGACACATAGCAGTTGCGCTTTCTTTGTGAAAGGCGCTACTGCTAGGTAGTTTACCAATAGCGCATTTCTCTATAGCGTGCTACTGCTAAGCCATTCCATCTCCCATCCCCCACTCTCCTCTATCCGATCTACTCACACTCACACACTCACTGGATCTCCCCCTCAACCCCCCGCGCCGGTCCTCCCCCGTCGCACCTCCTCCCTCTGCGCCGCCGTCACCTCCTCTTCCGTGCTGGACTCGGTACCGGCCTCCTCCTCCGTCCTCCCTCCACTCGCCGCTGGCCACCCCCTCCTCGCTCCGCCTTCCTCCTACATCCTCCCTCCACTCGCCGCCGGCCGGCCCCTCCTCGCTCCGCCTTCCTCCTCCGTCCTACTCTCTTCTCCCTCCTCGAGTCGCCCCTCCTTCTCCCTCCTCCCTGCTACATTTTGATTTAGTAGGCTAGTTCAAATGCAACATTTTGACTTAGTTGATTTAGTAGGCTAGTTGATTTAGTTGATTTAGAACATTTTTATTTAGTTGATTTAGTAGGCTAATTGATTTAGTATGCACCATTTTATTGTTATTTTTTTCGTACATGGATAGGTAGATGCTTTTGTTTTTTTGTAATAAGTTATTTTTTGGCAAAATGCAGGTGGTACCTTGTCATCTAATATGTTACTAGATCTTAGGATTATAATTGTCCATCAAATTGCTTCTCGCGGAAGAACCAAAAAAATCACATGCTACTGTTTTTCTTTCTTGTGAAGTGGATCGTTAATCCTTTGCTCATATTGCTTTAGGAAAAATGGCGCCACCACCACCACCACCACTATGTCGACTGTGCAAGTCAAGGTGCACCAGCAGCCTTGCAACTGGCAAGCTATTCGGTATCTACTTCCAGCCGAGTTTTCGTCATGCGGCGGTAAGAAATTAGATGAAATGTAACAACTATTTTATTTCTAGTGTTGGCATTACTGCATTGTGTCATTTTGCTTTTTTTACACAGATCGTCCTATGCAATGTGAGGTTGAAATTCAACAAGCTGACAGGAGACACTGTGACATTTGAGGCTCCTCGGGGGCCGTACACTATGGAGGTCGAGAAAGGACGCAATATCTCACAGATTGGAGGAGATGGATGGGCCCATTTCCTCACCCGCATGCTTCTTACTGGTGGTGAGTTGATCAGATTCTCCTTTAGAGCAGAAAGACCCAAGGTGGCTGTCATTTATCTCAACCAAGTGGAAGATGATGAAGATGACGAAGATGACGAAGATGACGAAGATGATGAAGATAATGAGGGCCCACTCGATGAAGATGATGAGAACCCACTTCATGAAGCCATCGTAGCTCAAAGAATGAGGCTGAGTGAGGAGGAGGTGTGCAACCTATGGGACATAATTCCGCCATGTGATGACTTTGTCGGGGTGCCATTCGTGACCTGCCTGACAAGTACCATCGTGATCTGCATGAAATGGTATGTTATACTGATTGTAGTAATTTGATGATATATATATGCTTTATTGTTACACTTACAAATGCAAATTATCCGATGATATGCTTAGTGAATCCGATGATATGCTTAGTGTATAGTCCAAAATGATATGCTTTGTGGAATCTAGTCGATGATATGCTTTAGTGTAGAGTCTGATCACATGCTTATTAGTGTAGACTCCAAGGAACTATTAATAGTGTAGATAATCCATATATACTTATTAGTAGAATTCATGATTAATTAGTAGAATCCATATATACTTATTATGTGCGAGGCTATTTATTAATTGATATGTTTTTCTTATTCAGAAATTGCGAAAGAACATATCTGTGAGTTGTGGTGTTGATCCTGATGAAGAAGGTTCAGCTGGACTACACCTTACTGCAAGGGGCTCTGTCACCACATGTACTTACCGCATGGACACAGGCGGTCGCACACACTTAAACTCGGTTGGGTGGAAGAGATTCCTCGTTGGCAAGCATCTTCGTGTTGGACATGCCATCTTAATTACTATCAGGAACACCCACCGCCCAAGCTTGAGGATGATGATCGTCCTCAATATCATCTAGAACTACATATGTGTGTGTGGCTATATCATCTAGAACTACATATGATGATTGTCCTCGATATCATGTAGAACTACATATGATGATCGTCGTCGATATCATCTAGAACAACATATGATGATCGTCGTCGATATTACCTAGTACTGCTTGAGGATGCATGTTGAGTATATATGAAATTGTTATCTAGTAGTCCCTCCATTCCAAATTACTCGTTGTGGTTTTAGTTCAAATTTGAACTGAAACTACGACGAGTAATTTGGAACCGAGGAGTACTACCTAGTACCTATAATGCTTTATGAAATTGATATCTAGTAGTACCTAGTATCTGGAAATTGCAGTTTATTGAAGCTGAAACGGGGTAGGAAGCCGGGGGAAAATGATGAAAGATATAGCAGTAGCGCAGGGCTAGGAAATCGCTACAGCTAATTAATAGTAGCGCGTTACGGAAAAGCGCTATTGATATAGTCAATAGTAGTAGTGCGGGTACAAACCGTGCTACTACTAATAGTTAGTTGTAGCGCCTTATTGGTAGCGCGGCTGCTCGCGCTGTTGATAGCCTCAAAACCCGCGCTACTACTAGGGTTTTCCCTAGTAGTGAAGGGGTCCGAAACCAACCCTATCTCTTGTTTCCCCAGACATACGGACTCTAAAAATAGCCTATACTCTTGTATTTCGAAATTACATGGGCCTGTCCCAATAATAAGGCGACACATCACCTATAATAGCCTCTGGACGAAATTTAGGAAGTGGCATCTTGTATATTTCGTCCAAGCCTTCATACACTCATTATGGTGGCTTCAAAGTCCTGAAATCACCACTTGAAACTCCAGTCTTATTTCCCTTGCGCATGCCATTATCTCCATGCTTGATCTTGCTCAAATGATCATCCCTCTTGTCCATGCTAGGCCCTTCATTTGTAAGCAAAACAAACGTATCCAGTTTATGTAGCATGATATTCCCATGAACATTAGAATCATTACTAAGAAACAGAAGTAAGTGATAATTTAATTGGCGTGCGCGAGCTCTGGTAATTGGTTCAATATATGTAGCAGTAGTGGTTGTGGGTGTAACAATGGTATTGATGTCCTCATCATCCTCCCCTTCTTGAAATGAAGTCGTCCTCGACGGAAGCTCATCTTCCTCACCCAAATAAGGCTTCAAATCTGCAATATTAAAAGTGGGACTAACCCCAAAATCTGCAGGCAGCCTAAGTTTATATGCATTATCATTTATTTTCTCTAACACCATAAAAGGACCATCATGACATGGCATTAGCTTTGATTTGCACAAATCAGGAAATCTATCCTTACACAAATGTAACCAAACAAGATCTCCGAGCGCAAACACAACATGTTTTCTACCCTTATCTCCAGCAAGTCTATATTTAGCATTCATATGCTCAATGTTTTCCTTACTTAACTCATGCATTTTGAAAATCAATTTAGCACGTTGTTTAGCATCAAAATTAACCTTCTCCAAAGATGGAAGAGGCAACAAATCAATAGGTGCACGAGGTTGGAAACCATACACAATTCCGAAAGGGTACATCTTAGTAGTATAATGCAATGAACGATTATAAGCAAATTCAATATGAGGCAATCATTCTTCTCACATTTTCTTATCATTCTTCAAAACAGCCCTAAGCATAGTAGATAATGTTCTATTTACTACTTCAGTTTGTCCCTCGGTTTGGGGGTGACAAGCAGTACTAAAAAGCAGTTTAGTCCCCAACTTAGCCCATAAACATCTCCAAAAGTGGCAAAGAAATTTAGTATCACGATCTGAAACAATAGTATTTGGCACATCATGCAAGCGAATAATTTCACGAAAGAATGAACAACACTAACAACACCATCACTTTGATGACATGGTTTAAAGTGTGCCATTTTCGAGAATCTATCTACGATAACAAATATGCTATACCGCCCCTTCTTTGTTCTAGGTAAACCTAAAACAAAGTCAAAAAATATATCCTCCCAAGGAACACTAGGTACAGGCAAAGGCATACAATAACCATGAGGATTGAGTCGTGACTTAGCTTTTTGACATGTAGTGCAGCGAGTAACAAAACACTCAACATCTCGTCTCATCTTTGGCCAAAAGAAATGTGTAGCAAGTACGTCCTCCGTCTTCTTCACTCCAAAGTGTCCCATTAATCCTCCTCCATGTGCCTCCTGCAACAACAAAAGATGAACGAAGCTAGCTAGAATGTATAGCTTGTTAGCATGGAACACAAATCCATCATTAACGACGAGATTGTTCCATATTCTTCCTTCTTTACAATTCTGCAATACATCTTTCAAATTAGCATCATGCACATATTGATCTTTGATGGTCTCCAAACCAATTATTTTGAAGTCAAGTTGAGAGCATAGTATAGCGACGATACAATGCATTAGCAATAACATTTTCTTTAACCTTCTGCTGTTTAATGACATAGGGGAAAGTCTCAGTGAATTCAACCCATTTAGCTTGAGTTTTAATTTGTTTCAGAGATTCATGATCAGAATTTATAACAAATTATTTGGGCCATAAATAATGTTTCCATGTTTCTAAAGTCTGAACAAGAGCATATAATTCTTTATCATAAGTAAAATAATTCAGACTAGGCCCACTCAATTTTTGAGAAAAGTATGCAATAGGTCTGCCATCTTGTAATAACACACCTCCTAATCCAATTCCACTAGCATCACATTCAAGCTCAAAAGTCTTATTAAAATCAGGAAGTTGGAGTAAAGGAGCATGTGTCAACTTATCTTTCAATACCGTGAAGGCTTCTTCCTGTGCGGTACCCCAAACAAAAGACACATCTTTCTTTGTAATCTCATTGAGAGGTGAAGCAATGGTGCTAAAATCTCTCACAAAACGCCTGTAAAAACCAGCAAGGCCAAGAAAACTCCTCACTTGTGTGACCGTTCTGGGCTGTGGCCAATTCTCAACAGCTTCAATCTTGGCTTTATACTTCAATTCCCTGTGGAGTAACAACATAGCGAAAAGATACTCAGTCGGTGCAAAAGGTGCACTTCTCGAGGTTACCAAACAAATGTGCATCACGTAGAGCAATAAAAACAACACGTAAATGTTCCAAATGTTACTCCAAAGATTTGCTATAAATCAGTATATCATCAAAATAGACTACCACAAATCGTCCAATGAAAGCACGTAAAACTTTTTTCATTAATCTCATGAAAGTACTAGGTGCATTAGTTAACCCAAAAGGCATGACCAACCACTCATATAATTCAAACTTAGTTTTAAATGTTGTTTTCCATTCATCTCCCAATTTCATACGAATTTGATGGTATCCACTACGCAAATCATATTTGGAGAATATTGTAGAGCCACTCAGTTCATCAAGCATATCATCTAGCTTAGGAATTGGATGACGACAACGAATAGTAATATTATTAATGCCTCTACAATCAAGACACATACGCGATGTACCATCCTTTTTTGGCACTAGTATAATAGGAACATCGCAAGGACTAAGATATTCGCGTATATAACGTTTGTCGAGAAGCTCCTGTACTTGACAAATAATCTCCTTCGTCTCCACTGGATTAGTATGGTATGGCGCATGGTTTGGCAGCGAAGCACCAGGAATAAGTCAATCTGATGCTCAATCTATCTAATAGGCGGTAATTCCAGTGGCACATCTTGTGGAAATACGTCAGTGAACTCCTACAAAATGTTAGTGACAGTAGGAGGCAAAGAGGAAGGCACGTCCTCAAATCAAAATAATGCCTCCTTGCACACAAAAGCATAGGAAACAAATTTGCTGAAATCTAGCTCATCAATATCAGATTTGGTGGCAAGTAAACATGCACTTTTCAATTTGATTTTTGAAGCAACACTAGATGGTTTATTATTAGGCTTCACTTGTTGCTCAAATTCTTTTGCCACAATCTGATTTTCACTCTTAGTTTTCTCCTGTTTTACTTTATTAGATCTATTAATATCATCTTTCAAAATGGAATCAAGAGTCATAGGAAGCAAAGTAATATGTTTATCCTTATGAACAAGAGTATACTGATTGTTTCTACCATGGTGTATAGAATTTGTATCAAATTTCCATGGTCTACCAAGTAATAAGGAACAAGCTTGCCTGGGTACCACATCACAATCAGCATAATTAGCATATGTAGAGATACTAAAATGCACACGAACAATATGTGTTACCTTAACCTCGCCGGTGTTATTGAACCATTGGATGTAGTCAGGATGTGGATGTGGTCTTGTGGTGAGAGATAGCTTCTCCACCCTCTCCATGGTAGGCAAGTTGTAACATCCCAAAAATTTAACTATGATTTATTGATTAAAATTTTGCCTTGGTAAATTAAATTTTTATTTACTGGGTTTATCTTTTGATTTCAGAACCTTTCCTTTCTTTGATATTGTGAAGCTTTCACCCCAAGTAAAAACTTTCCAAAATTATTATTGGACTTGTATACCCTCTCAAGAAAATCAATTTTTTTATCAATGGATTTATTTGCATAATTATTTTCCCCTGAGCTCTATTTCTTTAAAAATGATTTTTATAAGCTTTGGAGCCTCTTTTGCACTACAACCCTTTGATAGATTTATTTAAAAATCCCACCAAAATTTGGGGATGACATGTGATGTCCCTAAATCACTTTGATGCAAAAATATCCTTTAGTCTTTTGGAGATTTTGAGCTTTACCCCAAGTTTTCAAATCTGGTCCAGTTGCACTTTTGCACTACAACCTATTTAAATATTCTTTTAAAACTACCACCAAAATTAGGGGATGTCAGTAGGAGTATATAATTCAACTTTGTGCAAAAATCCACTGGTGTTGTTTGAAAAATTTGAGCAAATCATCCTCTTTTACTCTCTGGTCCAGATTGGCTTTTTCTACTGCAACCCTAATTTATTTTGCTCTAGTGCCCATGAGCTTTTTCCTGCTTATAGTCCTGCCTACCAAACCCTTAAGTCCAGGAGAATGGACCCATTGGAGTATTTTTGGTCCATGAAACTATGCCCTTTTCTTTCTGTCCAGAAATGGTTTTCTCAAAAACATACACTAACAAGTTTTTGTTTATGACAAACTAACCTTGCGACCCCCTTTTACATCTAAAGAGACATTGGTCTGGAGTTTTTGGCCACCACAAGAGTTGCCTGGATGCACATGGCATTCTGTCAAGCACCTTGTGTGCATGGTCAGTTTTGACATAGTTTCTGGTTTGCACATTGGACCTGCTTGCTTTGCCTAACCAGCATGTCTAATGGATCTACCATTGTCTATAGCCCCAACCTGCTAAAGCTCATGTGAATTGGAGTCCTCTGGCATGCCTTGGCATTTTGCCGAACATGCAGTGTGCATGCTCTGGGCGCGTCCAGAGTGCACGTTTTGCACGTGCGCGCACCGAGCCGCAGCGTCTCACTGCCGCCTCCCCGCGCCCGTTTGTTTCCCTTCCCACTCGCAGCCAACACGCCCGCCCCCTCCCTCACCTCAAAGCCGTCCCTGGAGCCCCACAGCACCACCGTCAGGTCGACCGTGGCAACTAGCGGCCGACCACAGCAGGCCCCTGCCCTGGACGGCGCCGCCCGAGCCACAGCCGCACGCCAGCTGCCCTCTGGAGCAGCTCGAGCTCATCTGCAAGCTCGTTTGCTAGTGCACGTCTCCGCCACGTCACGCTGCAACTAAAGAATGGCGGTTCGTCGATCTTATCCCCGGTCGCCGTCGGAACCGACCTAGTCGTGCTATAAAAGGAACCCCCGAGCTCGTCCGAACCTCACGCGACCTCCTGCCATCCCCCTAGGGCCCCCACAGTCAGCAGTTGATGGCGGGAGGCCGTCTTCCTTGCCTCCGGCCAGTTCGGCCGCCACCACTCTCCGGCTCCATTCGTCACGAGTAGGCCCTCCCCCGTCCATCCAGCACCACCATCCGACTCCCCTCAACCTTGCGGAGCCTCCCAACCTCTCAAACACGACCGAGAACCACCGTAGCCCAAACCCCCAAATCCTCCCGAAGCCACCTCCGCCATGGAGCTCGCCGTCGGCGACTCCCTCCGTCCCCACCAGCCTTTCGACCATCGGGAGGACCGCCCTGGACTGGTGGATCCATCCCCGCACTCAGAACCCCGCGGGGAGCCGCCGTTCGCTGGCGTCGATCGCCGGAGCCCCACCTCTGCCCGGACAAAGGAGGAGGGAGGCAGGGCGACTGGTCAAACCTAAGCAGTGGGCCCCATGGACCCACTGTCAGTGAGCCAGCGCTGGTCCACGCAGGCGTAAGTGGAGGCGTAATCCCAGAGTATGTCTCCTATGTGTTTTTTTATTCGAAACGTTTTTTCTTTTTCTGTTTTATTAAAAAAACAGAATTTTGACTAAACTTTGACTGGCTATAACTTTTTAAATATAACTCCAAATGAGTTGATTCTTTTTCCTACCTCTCTCAGATTTCACCTAGTTTATTTTAAGATTTATTTCAAAATAATTAGGAAAACTTTGTGTACTATTTTTAAAGTTTGTGTTAATTTGAATATTTTCAAAAATAGGATTTTGAAGAGGAGGGCAACTTTCAAAAGTTTTGGAATGCACCCTGCCTCTCCACAACTTGAAGGCAAGCATTCTGAACTCTGGCATAATATTTCTGTGTGTTGTTTGATACGGTTACAACACCACCTTGACATGGAGCATTCGTTATTTTATGTGATGATTCGATCATATGCATGAGTGCATAAGGAAGATTCTTTGCTGTTGGAAATGGATATGCTTGTGATAGTAATCATCCTCGTATACCTTTCCTGCCTACCGAAAGGAAGCCGAGAAAGTCGCTGTCTTGGGTAGACACGAGGTTGTCCCTAGTTCCTCATCGAGACGATTGTGTCTGGTCTGGCATGACGGGGTATGACGAGTGGTGATTCTGTCTGTTGTCTGAAATACATTTGTTATGCTAATCATGCAAGGAATACTTAAACCTCCTGAGTCGACCATAGATCGAGTCTTGTTCCAGTAACCCCCATACTTGTTTCGTACTACCACTTGTCCCTGCCGCAGGTAGGGTATAGTTCAATAATTGTCAACCCCTTTCCTGGCACACACCGTACAGAGAGGCCATGGTGGAAGATACCGGCTGCATCCAGTAGGCAGGCCACCTGGTCCGGGGGCATTGGTGTTTCCGGTTGGGACCGAGAGGGGGGCACCCCTTAGTAGAGCGCGGTATAAATTTGATCCCATGCTAATCGAGGTTGTAGCCTCCCCACTTAGAGTTTTTCTTGACAGGTGTCGTGGGTGATTCCAGACACCGGTAAGTTAAGCTGGTGTGTGCGGGTCAGGTGTGTTTTCAATAAAAATACCGTAAATGGAATTAGTCCCGATGGATTAAAGGAATCCGTTACTCGTGGGTAATGAGTACACCCTCTGCAGAGGTTATTTCTATTCGAATAGCCGTGTCCATGGTTAAGGACTACAATCTAGGTTGGGTCAAGTGTCGGGTCTTAGTGTCGGTCTTCGGAGGAGAAACTGCTAAACCAAAACATGGACCTTGACTTGTGACTTATGATGGTTATGATTATTATTATTATGGACTAACCCTTTATATTAATTGAATTATTGAGTATCCCTGGGACGGTACAACCTCCTGGATATTCGCTGTGATTATTCTCTTATAAGCCCTTTATGCGGTGTCGCTCAGACGCCCGACTATGGCATGCTTGTTATTTATTTACTTTATAAGCCCTTTATGTGGTGTCGCTGAGACGCCTGACTATGGCATGCTTGTTATTTATTTCATTATAAGCCCTTTATGTGGTGTCGCACAAACGCCCGACTGTGGCATGTTCATTACTTGTTTCACTTATAAGCCCTTTATGTGGTGTCGCTCAGACGCCCGACTATGGCATGCTTTCTATTTATTTACTTTATAAGCCCTTTATGTGGTGTCGCTTAGACGCCCAACTGAGGCATGCTTTATGTTATTGTCCTTTCAAGGCGTCGCTTCGGACACCCGAACGGTGCATTCTATTTCTACTCTCTGATTTCATATTCATGTTTTATATGAACAATTTGCTTATGTGCATCATGGATTTCATTTTGTGACTGACGTTGTGATCATAGAATATTTCAGTGCATGATTATTATTTGTTATGTTATACCCGTGTCCATAATGTTTGCGAGTACATTCAAAGTACTCACTGTCGTGTCCCTGGCTATTGTCTTGGCCAGATTTCTTGCTTGGAGAGGAGGGTTGCGATGACATCCCTGGAACCTAAGCAATGGTGATAGCAGCCTTGTGAAGATAGGAGTTATCGAGGTCAGCTGTTCCTGTGGGAAATGGAGTCTCATAGACGCTGATGAACCGCAAACCGCTTCCGCCATCAACCACTAGTAGCCATTTGTTGTACTCATAGGCCAGAATGGTCTTGTACTACACATTATGTACCTTGCTTGGAGTTTCTGTATCAAGTTGGTGTCTCGCCAGCTAACAGTACTCCTAGGGCTGGTGAGCACAAGGGCCATTTTCTGGGAAATTAATATCCCGAAAATCTGGTCCTAACAAACTTGGTATCAGAGCCAGGCTGACCATTGTCTAATCCTATCTTAGCCAGGTCGAAAAACCTAGGTTAACCAACCCACCAGACCTTAACCTAACCCCAGCCAAGCTTCTCGTGTAAGATAGCCACAGAGTGACCCCGACACCTTTTGGCAGTCGGTGCCAAACCTATCAGCCTAGCCTGTCGATCACGCGCCAGTGACCGACACCTAAATATTCTCTTTCGCAAGCGTGCGAAGGAAGACTCCGTCCCCTTTTTCTATAAAAAGGGCACGCTAGCCTCAACACAGCACAGCACAACCTCTTCCCCAAACCGAGCTATAATGCCTGGCCCCATTATTCACAATGAGACCACAGCAACCAACCTTGGAGGTTTTGTGACCGTGCTAGCAAACCTCACCCGCCGTGCCTTTGCATTAGAAGATCCCCCAGAATATGTTGTGTACCAAGGACCCATGAGCGGTGAGAGCCGTCAATTCTGGGCCACCGTGCATGTCTATGGTAGGGGTCTATCTCCAGAACGCCCCTACTGGTTCACCGGAAGGACAACTTCCTTTGAGCCACAAGCCATCCAACTAGCTGCCCAAGAGGTTATAGTTCAACTCCGACAATTGTCGCCCAGAGTAAACTGTCGCTCGTTCTACTACTACCCCAGCCGTGACGGGTATGGTAGGCCACCCGAGGTTGCCAACAGAAATCACAAGACGGATCCTGCATTGTTGCTTCTGGTGCGCTATGTAAGTGCACTAGAGGATCTGTTCGATCAAATCACTCTTGATCTGATCGCAGCTCGTGGAGAACTGATACGCCGAGCCCCGCCAAGAGGAGAAGATGAGCCCGACGCCGACAACCCAATCGTGTTGTTCGGACAACTGACCGAGTCCTTGAGGTCTGCCCCAGTCATCGACCAAAATACTTTGATGTCCCCAGAAGTGCTTCGTCGCCTTTTGGGGACACGCTCCAACGGGATTGTGGCCAACAATCCCCGGGATGGTCATCATCGCTACCCCGAGCCTGTAGCCCCTCAACCCCCTCCAGCTAATCCCGATGGTGAAACCCGTGGAGAAGCCTCGACGTCCACAAGGCACGCCCGCTTATATATTAACAAGGTAGACTGAGTCCCTCGAGTAGAACCGAGTCTTAGTATGTCCACGCCCTGTAACTATGTGATCCTCTATCGCCATAATTAAATGTTGTTTGCTTGTGCGCCCCTATTTTAAATAGTAGCCATGCATAAGTATGTTGGTGTACGATTGCACTTTTTTTCCCGGGCGTAGCTACCAAAAACCAAACCCGACGACACAAAGTTTGTGCTATGAATAAATCTTGGTTCCAGCTAATGGGAGTAATATTTCCAAAACAAACCTTAGCAAATCTCGAGGACGAGATTTTTCTTAAGGGGGTAGTGTTGTAACACCCCAGAAATTTAACTATGATTTATTGATTAAAATTTTGCCTTGGTAAATTAAATTTTTATTTTCTGGGTTTATCTTTTGATTTCAGAACCTTTCCTTTCTTTGATATTGTGAAGTTTTCACCCCAAGTAAAAACTTTCCAAAATTATTATTGGACTTGTATACCCTCTCAAGAAAAACAATTCTTTTACTAGTGGATTTATTTGCATAATTATTTTCCCCTGAGCTCTATTTCTTTAAAAATGATTTTTATAAGCTTTGGAGCCTCTTTTGCACTACAACCCTTTTATAGATTTATTTAAAAATCCCACCAAAATTTGGGGATGACATGTGATGTCCCTAAATAACTTTTATGCAAAAATATCCTTTAGTCTTTTGGAGATTTTGAGCTTTACCCCAAGTTTTCAAATCTGGTCCAGTTGCACTTTTGCACTACAACCTATTTAAATATTCTTTTAAAACTTCCACCAAATTTAGGGGATGTTAGTAGGAGTATATAATTCAACTTTGTGCAAAAATCCACTGGTGTTCTTTGAAAAATTTGAGCAAATCATCCTCTTTTGCTCTCTGGTCCAGATTGGCTTTTTCTACTGCAACCCTAATTTATTTTGCTCTAGTGCCCATGAGCTTTTTCCTGCTTATAGTCCTCCCTACCAAACCCTTAAGTCCAGGAGAATGGACCCATTGAAGTATTTTTGTTCCATGAAACTATGCCCTTTTCTTTCTGTCCAGAAATGGCTTTCTCAAAAACTTACACTAACAAGTTTTTGTTTTTGACAAACTAATCTTGCGACCCCCTTTTACATCTAAAGAGACACTAGTCTGGAGTTTTTGGCCACCCCAAGAGTTTCCTAGATGCACATGGCATTCTGTCAAGCACCTTGTGTGCATGGTCAGTTTTGACATAGTTTCTGGTTTGCACATTGGACCTGCTTGCTTTGCCTAACTAGCATGTCTAATGGCTCTACCATAGTCTATAGCCCCAACCTGCTGAAGCTCATGTGAACTGAAGCCCTCTGGCATGCCTTGGCATTTTGCCGAACATGCATCATGCGTGCTCTGGGCGCGCCCAGAGCGCACGTTGTGCACGTGCGCGCACCGAGCCGCCGCGTGTCACTGCCGCCTCCCCGCGCCTGTTCTGGTCCCTTCCCACTCGCAGCCAACACACCCGCCCCCTCCCTCACCGTAGAGCCGTCCCTGGAGCCCCATAGCGCCGCCGTCAGGTCGGGCGTGGCAACTAGCGGCCGGCCACAGCAGGCCCCTGCATTGGACAGCGCCGCCCGAGTCACAGCCGCACGCCAGCTGCCGTCTGGAGCAGCTCGAGCTCATCCGCAAGCTTGTTTGCTAGCGCACGTCGCCGCCACGTCGCCCTGCAATTATAGAACGGCGGTTCACCGATCTTATCGTCGGCCGCTGTCGGAACCGACCTAGCCGCGCTAAAAAAGAAACCCCCGAGCTCGTCCGGCCCTCAGGCGACCTCCTGCTATCCCCCTAGGGCCCCCACAGCCAGCAGTCGACGGCGGGAGGCCGTCTTCCTCGCCTCCGGCCAGTTCGACCGCCGCCACTCTCGGCTTCGTTTGTCATGAGCAGGCCCTCCCTCGTCGATCCAGCACCACCACCCGACTCCCCTCAACCTTACGGAGCCGCCCAACCTCTCAAACACGACCGAGAACCACCATAGCCCAAACCCCCAAATCCTCCGGAAGCCACCTCCGCCGCGGAGCTCGCCGCCGGCGACTCCCTCTGTCCCCGCCAGCCGTTCGACCACCGAGAGGACCGCCCTGGACTGGCGGATCCATCCCCGCCCTCAGAACCCCTCAGGGAGCCGCCGTTCGCCGGTGTCGATCGCCGGAGCCCCGCCTCTGCTTGGACAAAGGAGGAGGGAGGCGGGGGCGACTGGTCAAACCTGACCAGTGGGTCCCATGGACTCACTGTCAGTGACCCAGCGTCGGTCCACACTGGCATAAGTGGAGGCGTAATCCCAGAGTACGTCTCCTCGTGTTTTTTTTATTCGAAACAGTTTTTCTTTTTCTGTTTTATTAAAAAAAATTGACTAAACTTTGACTGGCTATAACTTTTTAAATATAACTCCAAATGAGTTGATTCTTTTTCCTACCTCTCTCAAATTTCACCTAGTTTATTCTAAGATTTATTGCAAAAATAATTAGGAAAACTTTTTGTAATGTTTTTAAACTTTGTGTTAATTTGAATATTTTCAAAAATGGGATTTTGAAGAAGAGGGCAACTTTCAAAAGTTTTGGAATGCACCCTGCCTCTCCACAACTTGAAGGCAAGCATTCTGAACTCTTGCATAATATTTTTGTGTGTTGTTTGATATGGTTACAACACCACCATGACATGGAGCATTCGTTATTTTATGTGATGATTCGATCATACGCATGAGTGCATAAGGAACATTGTTTGCTATTGTAAATGGATATGCTTGTGATAGTAATCATCCTCGTATACCTTTCCTGCCTACCGGAAGGAAGCCGGGAAAGTCGCTGTCTTGGGTAGACACGAGCTTGTCCCTAGTTCCTCGTCGAGACGATTGTGTCTAGTATGGCATGACGGGGTATGATGAGTGGTGATTCTGTCTGTTGTCTGAAATACATTTGTTATGCTAATCATGCAGGGAATACTTAAACCTCCTGAGTCGACCATAGATCGAGTCTTGCTCCAGTAACCCCCATACTTGTTTCGTACTACCACTTGTCCCTGCCGCAGGTAGGGTAGATTTCAGTAAATTGTCAACCCCTTTCTTGGCACACACCATACAGAGAGGCCACGGTGGAAGATACCGGCTGCATCCGGTAGGCTGGCCACCTGGTCTGGGGGCATGGGTGTTTCCGGTTGGGACCGAGAGGGGGCATCCCTTAGTAGCGCGCGGTATAAATTTGATCCCATGCTAATCGAGGTTGAAGCATCCCCACTTAGACTTTTGCTTGACAAGTGTCGTGGGTGATTCCAGACCCCGGTAAGTTAAGTTGGTGTGTGCGGGTCAGGTGTGTTTTCAATTAAAAGACCGTAAATGGAATTAGTCCCGATGGACTAAAGGAATCGGTTACTCGTGGGTAAAGAGTACACCCTCTGTAGAGGTTATTTCTATTCGAATAGCCATGTCCATGGTTAAGGACTATAGTCTGGGTTGGGTCAAGTCTCGGTCTTAGTGTCGGTCTTCGGAGGAGAAACTGCTAAACCAAAAGATGGACTTTGACTTGTGACTTATGATGGTTATGATTATTATTATTATGGACTAACCCTTTATATTAATTGAATTAATGAGTATCCCTGGGACGGTACTACCTCCTGGATATTCACTGTGATTATTCTCTTATAAGCCCTTTATGCGGTGTCACTCAGACGCCCGACTGTGGCATGCTTGTTATTATTTACTTTATAAGCCCTTTATGTGGTGTCGCTGAAACGCCCGACTGTGGCATGCTTGTTATTTATTTACATTATAAGCCCTTTATGTGGTGTCTCACAGACGCCCGACTGTGGCATGTTCCTTACTCGTTTCACTTATAAGCCCTTTATGTGGTGTCGCTCAGACGCCCGACTGTGGCATGCTTGCTATTTATTTACTTTATAAGCCCTTTATGTGGTGTCGCTCAGACGCCCGACTGAGGCATGCTTTATGTTATTGTCCTTTCGAGGCGTCGCCTTAGACACCCAAACGGTGCATTCTATTTCTACTCTCTGATTGCATATTCATGTTTTATATGAACAATTTGCTTACGTGCATCATGGATTTAATTTTGTGACTGACGTTGTGATTATAGAATATTTCAGTGCACGATTATTATTTGTTATGTTATACCCGTGTCCATAATGTTTCTGAGTACATTCAAAGTACTCACTGGCTTGTCCCTGGCTATTGTCTTGGCCAGATTTCTTGCTTGGAGAGGAGCATTGCGATGACAGCCCCGGAACCTAAACAATGGTGATAGCAGCCTCGCGAAGATAGGAGTTATCCAGGTTAGCTATTCCTGTGGGAAATGGAGTCCCATAGAAGTTGATGAACCGCAAACCGCTTCCGCCATCAACCACTAGAAGCCATTTGTTCTACTCATAGGCCAGAATGGTCTTGTACTACACATTATGTACCTTGCTTGGAGTTTCTGTATCAAGTTGGTGTCTCTCTAGCTAACAGTAATCCTGGTGAGCACAAGGGCCATTTTCTGGGAAATTAATATCCCGAAAATCCGGTCCTGACACAAGTTGTTGCATTCCCTCCATCTATGATGACACAAAAAGAACGTTCCTTCACAACTCCCTTTGTATGGAACAAATTATGCCTCTGATTTTGCTCAGCTTGTGTGACCTACACACTCAAAGTACTTTGAGAAACTAAACTTTGATACCTGTCAGCATCTTCAGCAGCCATGTATTGCGTTTCATGTTCGGAATCATCTTCACCGTGATCTTGACTTGTAATAAGAGCCAAAGTCTCCTCATCATAGTCACTAGCGGACTCATACCCACTGAGGGATGGTCAGTGTGGCATATGAAAAAATGCCCCGACTTCTCACATTCGCTCGACACGTGGGGATAGCCATTATTGAAGCACAGAAGCCGAGGAGTGCGACATTGATGAGGAGCCGGACACTGCTCGCTACAACAGATACTCTGGAGAATTTGGAGAAGAACCTGCCTTGCAATGCCCAAGACAATCTGCGCGCCAGACTCATCATCATTAAAGCGTGGTTCGGGGGCTACTGAGGGAGTCCTGGAGTAAGGGGTGCTCGGACAGCCGGACTATATACTTTGGCCGGACTGTTGGACTATGAAGATACAAGATTGAAGACTTCGTCCCGTGTCCGGAGGGGACTCTCCTTTGCGTGGAAGGCAAGCTTGGCAATTCGGATATGTAGATTTCCTTCTCTGTAACCAACTCGGTGTAACCCTAGCACCCTTCGGTGTCTATATAAACCGGAGGGTTTAGTCCATAGGACAACAACAATCATAATCATAGGCTAGCTTCTAGGGTTTAGCCTCTACGAGCTCGTGGTAAATCAACTCTTGTAATACTCATATCATCAAGATCAATCAAGCAGGAAGTAGGGTATTACCTCCAACGAGAGGGCCCACACCTAGGTAAAACATCGTGTCCCCTGCCTCCTGTTACCATTAGCCTTAGACCCACAGTTCGGGACCGCCTACCCGAGATCCGCCGGTATTGACACCGACATTGGTGCTTTCATTGAGAGTTCCACTGTGTCGTCCCGATAAGGCGTGATGGTTCACCTTGTTTTCAAGGACAACATCACCTCTGGAGGAACCCTGGCTATAGGCCAGACTCTCTGGCTGGGCGGTTTCATCATGGCCGCCTGTTCGGCTGCCACGCCGACGATGACTTCTCAGGTCATCAAGAACAGCCTCTGTGTCAGCTCGGAATTCACCGAGCAGATGGATCCAATGGAGCTCTCCTCCCTAAACGAGCTCTTGGATCGCATCGCCGCCCTAGGAGCCGCTACGGACTAGGATTGGATCGGGCTTAAACCCGACCAAAGGGAGATTAACTCTCCGCCGGTCACCCATCAGATAGCGGTGGTGGAGGAACAAAACAACGATTCTTCCTCGATTTTGAGGATGAACTATGTCCGGATTCCCGAGCTCACTGGCCGGATACCCGTCTACGGGAAGACATGGCCCAGGCTCCAAACTTAGAATCGGGTAACGGGCCACAAATATTGGGCAACATCCTGGAGCCCAAGCTGCCTAGCTCGGGAGCTCGTTTGCCGCTGGGTCTCAGATTGGATCGGGATTTGGACTTAAGTCTACCCACCCACCCAGACACAAGTGATATTTCCCACATTAGACAAGAGCCCCAAGAGACAGTACATCACTTCTGGGCCAGATTCCTCCTTGTAATGAGCAAGGTTTAGGACTGTCATGAGAAAGACGCAATCTCATTCTTTTGCAAAAATTGCACGGACAAGGGAATTCTCAATGCCATAAGTCGCCGTGACATAGCACAGTTTGCTGACTTGGCGGCCATAGTACAGAAGTACTGTGCGATGGAAAGCGCCTGGAAAACCCAAGAATTCTGGGATCCTCCGGCTCTAACTAAACCCCTAGTCCGAACTAAAAGGGTGCGCTCTCGCAAGTCACCCAATCCAATCACAAAGAAGCCAAAGCCCTCTACAGGGTGTCGAACCGTACTAGAGGGATGGCTCAACAAGCCATGCAAATTTCACAGCGCACGGCGCATCATACCAGCACACAGCCTTAGAGCATGTTGGATACTCCGGCAGGTGGCCAAGAGCAGCAAGGACCTTCTCATCAACAATACCGCAAAGCACGATCCCACGGAGAATAACAATACAATACTGACAGTCTTCGAGACTTTCGCCTCAAACAATAGGCGTAAGCGAGCACTCCGCAGCCTTGCCGAAGTCTGCCACGTCGCAGCTATAAATCTGTGGAACGATACGGCCATAACCTTCAATGCCAGTGACGAACCTTAATTCCGAATAGTCTGAGCACCAGCCGCTTTGGTCCTTAGTCCAATTGTGGACGGCTTTCGGCTTACTAAAGTGCTCATGGACAGTGGCAGCGGATTAAACCTCATCTATGAGGAAACTCTTAACAAAATGGAAATAGATTAGAGTCGCATTAAGCAAAGCAGTACGACCTTCGGAGGAATCATCCCTAGTCGGGAGGCACGATGCGCAGGAAAAATTACACTTGATGTGGTACTCGACACTCCGGAGAATTATAGGTCTGAAGAAATCACATTCCAAGTGGCCCCGTTTAGCAGTGGATACCACGCCCTTATAGGGCGGTATGGATTCACAAGCTTCCAAGCTATACCCCATTACGGGTACATGAAGCTCAAGATGCCTGGACCCAATGGAATCATCACTCTAGCCAGTGACCCGGACATAGCTCTCCGCGCCGAAAATAAAACCGCTGCACTAGCCCTGGAGGCATTATCCGAAGCCCTCGCGGCCGAAGATTTAACTGCGCTATGCTCCACGGTGGACAGGACGACGTGATACTCGACAAACGACCCAAGTCCACCTCTTTTAAACCAGCAGACAAAATAGTCAAGTTCTAGGTCCACCCAACGAACCCTTCAAAAACAGTATCAATTGGGGCACAGCTAAACCCCACAATAGACCCCATCAATTGGACAAGCCATGGGAGAAGAGCTAGCCAAACTACTCGAGGCCGAATTCATCCGAGAAATAAAACATCCGGATTGGCTAGCAAACCTGGTGATGGTACCAAAGAAGGACAAATTCTGGCGCCCATGCGTCGATTTCAAGAACCTCAATAAGGCTTGCCCCAAGGATCCCTTCCCCCTCCCCCGCATTTACCAAATCATCAACACTACCGCAGGACACGATTCATTGTGTTTCCTCGATGCATACTCCGGATACCATCAAATCAAGATGGCGGAGTCCGATCAGGCCTCAACAACATTTATCACTCCATACGGCCCCTTCTGTTTTAACACCATGCCCTTCGGGCTCAAAAACGCCGGCGCAACCTATCAACGCATGATTCAGACATGCCTGGAAACACAAATAGGCAAAACAGTGGAGGTATGTGTAGACGATGTGGTCGTCAAAACCAGACACGTCGAATCTTTAATAGACGACCTGAGGCTTATCTCCAACAATCTCCGAACATATGAAATCAAGCTCAACTCGGAAAAATGCGTTTTCGGTGTACCTGCTAGAAAGTTCTTGGGCTTTATCGTTTCCAATAGAGGAATCGAAGCAAACCCGGCTAAAATACGAGCTCTGTCACAAGTTGGCTACCCCAATAGACCTTAAGCATATCTAGAAATTAACTGGATATGTGGCCACCTTAAGCCGCTTTATCTCCCGATTAGGAGAAAAGGCACTACCTCTTTATCGCCTTATTCGATGCACCGAACACTTCGAGTGGACGGATGTGGCCACAGCCGGACTGGAGGAAATAAAAGCCCTCTTGGCCACCAATCCTATCCTGGCCGCGCCAAATGTCAGCGAACCCATGCTGCTATATATAGCTTCAACACACCAAGTTGTAAGAGCAGTGCTCGTCGTCGAACAACAGACAGATGGACATAAGTTCCCGCTTCAAAAGCCGGTATACTAAGTATCCACTGTCCCCACTCCATGAAAGTCACGGTACCCACATTATCAAAAGATAGCATACGCGGTCTTCATGGCATCCCAAAAATTACGACACTACTTTCAAGAGTTTTCAATCACAGTGGCCTACGAAGTACCACTCAATGACATAATAAACAACCGCGATGCCACGGGCCGGATTGCTAAATGGGCTATCGAGCTCCTCCCGTTCGACATAACATACAAACCACGGAGAGCCATTAAGTCGCAAGTACTGGCTGACTTCGTCGCCGAATGGACAGAAGCCGAACTCCCTAAAGAGTACGACGTGTACTCCAATTGGATCATGCACTTTCACGGCTCTAAGATGCTGGCTGGTCTAGGGGCAGGTGTTGTCCTGACATCCCCCACCGGAGATACAGTCCAATATGTGCTCCAAATACTGTACAAAGATTCCAACAACGCAGCCGAATACGAGGCCCTGTTGCATGGTCTTTGGATGGCAGTCTCCATGGGCATTCAACACCTAGAAGTGCGTGGGGATCCAGACCTTGCAATATCTCGAATAAATGGAGATTTTGATGCCAAGGACCAAAAAATGGAGGCCTACCGCAATGCCATCCTCAAAATGTCAGCTCGGTTCGAGGGGCTCCAATTCCACCATGTGGTCCGAGAAAACAACCAAGCGGCGGATATCCTTGCCCACATCGGCGCTAAGCGCGACCCCGTCCCACCTAATATCTTTCTGGAAAGGCTGTTCAAGCCATCCGTGGTATGGGAAGGGGAGACCGACAATACCAGTCTGGATCCGAACACAACCCCAGATCCCAAACAATCTGACGTAATCGGAGGCTCCGCCACCGAAATAACACCATCGACCCACATGATTATGGCTGTCATCGCCCCGTGGACAGAACCCTTCTTAGCCTACTTAAATAGGCAAGAACTCCCTGAGGACCAAAATGAGGCTCGCTGCATTGTGCGGCGCTCTAAAGCCTACAAGGTCCATGAGGGAGAGCTTTATAAGAAAAGCACTACTGGAGTGCTCCAAAGGTGCATCTCCGAAGAGGAAGGGCGGCGGCTCTTGGCCGAAATTCATGCCGGACTCGGCGGCCATCACGCCACAGCTCGGGCGCTTGTAAGCAAGGCCTTCCGCACAGGTTTCTACTGGCCGACAGCCCGGGCAGACGCACAGGACCTTGTCCAACATTGTGTCGGTTGCCAGCTTTTTGCAAATCAAAGCCATATGCCACCTACCGCTGTCTAAACAATCCCCATAACTTGGCCCTTTTCGGTCTAGGGCTTGATATGATTGGACCCCTTAAAGGAGGAAGCCATAAGAAGAAATACTTGTTGGTCATGGTTGATAAATTCACCAAATGGATAGAAGCCAAAACAGTTAAAATGGCCGATTCTGGACCGGTGATAGACTTCATATCCGAGGTCGTACACCGTTACGGTGTCTGCCACAGCATCATCACTGATAACAGCTCAAAGTTCACAGCTGACGAGGTGAAAACTTGGTGCAGCAAAATGGGCATAAAGCTCGATTATGCATCCGTCTATCACCCCCAAACAAACGGTCAAGCCAAACGAGCGAACGGTCTTATTATGAGCGGCATTAAGCCTAGGCTAGTGCGATCCTTGAAGGAATCAGATACGCACTGGGTCGAGGAGCTCGACTCCGTACTATGGGGGCTGCGGACAATGCCAAATCGCATAACCGGATACACACCATTTTTATGGTGTACGGCACAGAGGCAGTGTTACCCTGTGATATCATCCATGACTCACCTCGAGTGCGGATGTACGAAGAGAGAGAAGCCGAGCTGGATCGGCAAGACGACTTAGATGCCCTGGAGGAGGAGCGTGACGTTGCAAAGGCCCATTCCGCATTTTATCAATAGCAGGCTCGAAGGTATCAAAGGAGAGAAGTACGGGCCAAAACTTACAACATTGGTGAACTCGTTCTACGCCTACCAGAGAAGAAAAAGGACAAGCTCAAGCCCAAATGGGAAGGTCCCTTCATCATTGATAAAGTTCTCACCGGAGGAGCGTACCGTCTGCGTGATGCGTCCAATAATCGACTCGAGCCAAACCCATGGAACGCGGCCAGACTCCGAAGATTCTACGCGTAGTGCCGAACTCTGTGTTTGTCTCCTTACCTGCGTATTCCTTTTTACAGTATACCCTCTCTATCCTTTTTATATATATTGCCTTAAAAGCTTCAAGTATCCTTTGGCCGCACACTCCTACCGCGCTATGCGTGCTCAATATACCTGGGGGCTTCTTATACAGAAGCTTAATATAATTGTCTTTCTGGCTTTATGCCCACCACATATGCCTCACTTCTACATATGTGCCTTTTTTTCACCACTATATGCATCGATATGACTTAAGTTTTGGCCAAGATGGGTTGCCTGGCTCTTGTGTTTATGCCCAACATTCCTGTTAATTTGGCTAGGGCATAAGGGGAGCACCTCCGCGATTGTTACTGCCGGGTCAGCCAAATGTGTACCTCAGACTGGGTGACGCCGAAAGCTAGCATTCTTAAGGGAATATTCGGTCGATGAACAATAGATGTCTTTTACCTATTACAAAACATGCCCCCAGAGGCTTATATCCTGTGTAATTTTTTGCAGTTCGGACATGCACATTTACGCATGCACACCCAGGGAAAGGAACCCTTAACGGAACTATTCTCCCTGGAAGATGTTACGTAATATAACATAACTAGTTGGGTACTTGTCTGTTCAAGCACTTATGACCCCTACGCCTGGTTTCCATGCATGCCCCGGTTTTCACATAACCGAGCAGGCATTCAGATACACTCTGGACTGTCTGGTCCAGAGGTTGAAGCAAAAAGGTCCACCAAGACAAATGATTTACAATCCGGCTAGGGACAAAATGTGTCCTTCGAAGTACAAAAGTCACTTAGACTGACTAAATTCTTCTTCTATACCATCCAACAGGCTGTCTAGCCTACAGTCCTGTTGGGAATTACTTAGCGGCTAATGCTAACTGGTCATACACCAGATTTATAGGGATCTCTTTCCCATCTGACCCTACAGGTCCGACCTCGGCCATGTGGTTTGGGTCAGCCTTGGTGTATCGCGTCTTCACCATGGCCCAGGCTTCCCTTGCGCCTTGTCGGTAGGCTGATATCTTCCATAATCGGAAGCGCCGCCGCGCTCCCTTGAGCATCTCCACAATCTCCCCCATGCCTCCTGGCAGGGAGGCGGATGGCCACAAGGCCTGGGCAATGCCTTGCATCACCTGCCAAACTTGTTCGTGCAGTTGTGAGAGCTCCTGCAGAAGATCGCCGGCAGATTCGGGCATCTCTTCTTCTGGACGACCTGTCAACATACCTACAGACATAATTATTTTAGCATGCTTCTTCGCCAAAATTTATAGTGGTTTGTTAGAGCACTTACTAAATATGTTGCATCGAAGCCTCTTATTCTCCTTCACAGAGTCAGCAAGCTGGGCTCGAACATCCTTTAATTCGACATCCAGTCGGATGTTCGCCTACTAGAGATTATTTTTCTCCTGTATAACCTTTGTAAGCACACGCTCGCCAGCCTTCAGCTGTCGTTGAGCATGTTGCTCATCCTCTGGTACGATCTCCGGATCGCCTCCGGGATTCTCTGCAGAATCTATTGTTACATTTGCACTCATGCCGAATACTAACTGGTACATGTCATTACATCATTTTCGATCAAAATAAGTGTTACCGGATGGGGCCCTAGTGGACTCCTCCATTCCGGTGATCACGGCCCGCAGTTGGGCTTTGCACTCCTCCAGCTCTTTAGACAGCTGGGTATTCTTCTCTGTTAGAGCCTATGCACACGAGGATCCTTAAATTAGTTGTGCCAACTGTTTCAAGTCTCAGGGGCTACTGATATACATACTTATCAAATTTTCTTACCCGTATATCCTTTACGTAATGGTCCGTGGCTCTGGCGAGGCCATCTTGAGCAGCCCGGATGTATGCTTCCCCTGAGTTGAAGGCATTAAACGCCTCTTCAGAGAAATTAGGGTCGTGTAGTGTGGCCCGTCGGCGCCTATGATTCAAGGCGCTCTCCACTTTGGAGTTTGTAGCAGAGAATCTATCTGTATCCACTGTAGGAGGATCGTCCGGCGTTGTCCCCGCATCGACCTCCGCCCCTGAGTCCGGCCTTGGAGTCCGGCTGGTGGAGGCGCAGCCGACAGGCTCTCCGAATATAGTCCGGCGACCGCTTTTTCTGCCACGAGGCAATGGTCATTATTATATTTTAACGACGATGATTTCATGGCAGGTTTTTAAACATACCTTTGTAACGGCGTCTCGGTCCTGACCGCCTTCCTTTTGAGCCTACCCGGCTTCGGTGCCCCTTATTGACGAGTCACCGCGGGTTCGGCATGGCGTCCCGATGGCCTTCCCTGTAAAACACAATACATGTGCGGTGGGTAAGGCGCAAAGAGGGATTCCTTTTTGGAAGTCGGGACTCCGGTCTTACTTACATTTGATACAGGTAGTAGGCCAGGATAATCAGCTATGATAGCCACCAACGCACCATCGCAGCTTAACTGATAAAATGTCCTGTCGACGAGCTCCACAAATGTGTCCGGATCTTCTTTGAGTCCGGGGTCGGGGGTCCTCTGGCTGAGGAGACGAGCTGTGAACCTCCCTCATAGCTTTTCGCAGTTCCTGCTATGAATGGACAAGGTAAACATTTGTGCTAAAAATAAGAGAAAGGCTGGAATAAAAGATAATAGCCCACCCAGCTTGGGGGGGTTGTACATGGAGAATCCGTCCCGTGGTTTGATACAGATGAACTCCTCTTCTTCTCCTTTGTACAAATCGGACAATATCTTCGCCAGAGCAGCGGCGGGGTCCGGACCTTTACGGCCGCAGCGGGTGGCATCGTCTTCTCCATTGAAGTGCCACATGGGTTTCCCCCAATATTGAAGTGGCTGCACTCCCTGAATTATACATATGGACATAACCTCAATTATTGTCAGTCCATATTTGGCCAGCGTCTTTATCTTATTCGTTAGGAAAAGGATATCTCTGTTATCTTCCTCCTGGGGGCTCCGGGGGTGCCAGTTGTGGCATTTCTTCAACGAGGCATTTACAAAATCGGGAAGGCCCTTCCGAATAGGGTCCGGAAGAGGGACATCCTCCATATAGAACCACTCCTAAGGCCAGTCTTTGAATGTCTTCTTTGGGGTACCGGACAGGTATCCGGTCCCAGCGATGCGCCATATTTCGGCTCTGCCCACTTGATATACCAACCCCTCCTGAGTGCGGGGTATGAGGCAGAATAGCCTCTTCCACAGCTCGAAATGAGCTTCGCAACCCAGAAATAGCTCGCAGAAGGTGACATAGCCTGTGATATGCATTATGGAGGCTGGGGTAAAATTGTTCAGCTAGAGGCCGTAGAACTCCAGGAGCCCGCGGAGGAAAGGATGGATTGGAAATCCGAGTCCCCTCAGCAAATAGGGGACAAAGCATACTCGCTCCCCCTTGGATGGGTTTGGAGAACTCTCCGCTTGCTCGCCGCCATTATAAGTGGCTAGTCCAGCTCGGACGGGACCATGTATGCAGGGGGAGAAACCCCTTGGTCTGCAACTCTACTAATCGGCTGTGGGGGACAGAACATTTCTACCAATCGCCTAGCCTAGTGCTATGGGAGCGAGAGGAGGAGCTACGACGGCCGGCCATGATGGGATGGTTTCTTCCGGGCGCACTCTAATGGATACTCGCTGGGAGGAGATGGTGTGATTTGGATCTGAGGATCCTCAACTCTTTAAATAGAAGATTTACTTGCATGGTCAGTGTGGCAAATGAAAAAATCCCCCACTTCTCACATTCGCTCGACACGTGGGGATAGCCATTATTGAAGCACAGAAGCCGAGGAGTGCGACATTGATGAGGAGCCGAACACTGCTCGCTACAATAGATACTCTGGAGAATTTGGAGAAGAACCCGCCTTGCAATGCCCAAGACAATCTGCGCGCTGGACTCATAGTCATTAAAGCCTGGTTCGGGGGCTACTTAGGGAGTCCTGGATTAAGGGGTCCTCGGACATCCGGACTATATACTTTGGCCGGACTGTTGGACTATGAAGATACAAGATTGAAGACTTTGTCCCATGTCCAGAGGGGACTCCCTTTGCATGGAAGGCAAGCTTGGCAATTTGGGTATGTAGATTTCCTTCTCTGTAACCGACTCTATGTAACCCTAGCCCCCTTCGATGTCCAGAGGGTTTAGTCCGTAGGACAAAAACAATCATAATCATAGGCTAGCTTCTAGGGTTTATCATCTACGATCTTGTGGTAGATCAACTCTTGTAATACTCATATCATCAAGATCAATCAAGCAGGAAGTAGGGTATTACCTCCAACGAGAGGGCCCGAACCTGGGTAAAACATCGTGTCCCCTGCTTCCTGTTACCATTAGCCTTAGACGCACAGTTCGGGACCCCCTACCCGAGATCCGCCGGTTTTGACACCGACACCCACCATCCTCAGTAGCAATCATCGCACGCTGAGATTTCCATCCTCTTGCATTATGACCTCTTCCATTACAACGACGACAAATAATATCACTTGTGTGCCCTGTTAATGCCATGGAAGAAGAAGAGCTCTGTCCAGGCCCGGCAGGTGTGCTCTTGGTAGATAGTGGTGGTTTTGCCTGCTTTCTTGTATCACGGCTGGAGGCAGCAGCTGAAAGAGGTGTTGATGCAGTGGAAGTAGAGGATGCGCGCAGTGTACATGATGAAGATCCCGTAGAAAAGTTAGTTCGTGCCAATGCGTGTCTATGCTGTACTTCACGTTCAGCTTTACAAGCAAGATGGAATAAACTAGTGATATTATGATATTCCTTATACTCTAAAATGGTCTGAATCTCTTTATTTAATCCACCCATAAAACATGCAAGCATACCTTCATTATCGTGAACAATACCACATCTAATCATACCAGTTTGCAATTCCTGATAATATTCCTCTACAGAATTTTTTCCTTGACTTAAACGCTGCAAATTTTGAAGCAATTCATGTTGATAACATGGTGGAACCCAACGAGTATGCATAGCAGTTTTCAAAGTAGCCCAAGTAGCTAGAATAGGATATAATCTACAATCTTCAGGCCACCAAACAGAAGGAAAGCTAGTAAATTGACAAATAGTAGTAGCAACACGTCTATCCTCGGGATATTATAAGCATGTGAAACATTGTTCAGTTTCTAACTCCCATGTAACATACACATCAGAATTGTATCGACCCTCAAATGGTGGAACATTCAATTTTATTTTGGGGACATGGTCACAATCTCGTACCTGAGCTAGTAGTACATCCCTACCATTGCAATTATTTGCATGTGGCCGACCTAGTGCTGGTGGTGGCACGTAGTTCTGATTTTCATCAACCGTCATCCTCATAATCGCCCGCATAACAGTCATCCTCCTCGGCACCAGCGGCAGTAGTAGGAGCAAAAAATAATCAAAAGTAGGTATAGCAGCACCAGAAGTTTGGCCATCCTCAATAGGAACACGCTTCACTTGTCCTAACTGATTCGGAAGGGGTGTTGTTGTTGTCGTTGCTGAGGTGCAACAGGTGCAGGCGGTGTTGGTTGTGGAAGACGTGTGAGCAATTCATTAAACTTGTTATCCAGCTTTGTCTCAAACGACTTCTCCATGCCATCTATCTTCTCCATGGCCTCTTCAAATCTGTTTAGCACATCTCCCACCTGGCCACTCATCATTTGATGAAATTTATCATGCAACTCCTTGTTCGTCATGTTCTCCCAGTCAATCTCGTCAGCTAGTGGTCCTGAATGGTTAGTAGGAATAGAAACACAGAAGAATATGATCCTACAGAGTACTAGAAAGTGGCGGGGTGTCACAAATCTGTCAAGCAAATCTCAAATTCTTACCATTTCTTACCTAGCAGCAGGTGGTGATCGGCAACCGTTGTAGTCAAATCTCTCAAAGCTTGGAGAGAGCGATTGCCAGGTGGTGTCAAACGCACGACGTAGATGTATGTGGAGCTAGGAAGGCTTATGATATGGTAGCAAAAATGCCAGCAATAATCAATTCAGATATGCAAACTTGAATACATGCTGAACGATGGTACTGTGCTGGTCCTAGGCTAGACCATGCTAAAGACGCGAGCCTAGAACACTAACAAAATCACCGCGCGGCACGGAAACAAGGTAAAAAAATTATTTTCTCTTTTTTTGCGAAAATTCATTATAATGGCGAGTGTCTCAAAACTCCTCCCAAGTCAAAGTAACAGGATAGGCACAACAAATTTGACTATTTTTTTCCAGAAATCAGGGTAGCGATGACGAAAAAGTGCGACAAAAAATCACTATGACGGCGAGTGTCTCAAAATGCTCCTTGGGACCTAAAAACAGGATAGGAAAAAAATATTTTTGGTCTCCGAAATTTTGGCCTAAAAACTGCCCGGGGGTCTCCAGACTTTTTGTTTTGAAGCCTACTCAGGCAAGGAAACATGAATCGGAAAATAGATGGATCTCGAAAACAAACCTAATATGAAAAGAACTCGGATTGGTGGTGGTATATGGTAATGGTGGTGGATATATATGGTGGCGGTGGTGGGATATGGTAGCGGTGGTGGTATATGGATAGGGAACGGTGGTGGTATATGGATACAGATCGGTGGTGGTATATGGATTCAGAGCAGTGGCAGCGGTGGTGGTAGATGGCAGGGGTGATGATGATGGTGTGGCGGCGGCATGACAGCTTATGAGCAGAACATGAAACTCTAAAAGACTAGACGCTAAGACCAACAACTTGACTTGATGATGCAACCGCAAATTCAACAAAGCAAAATACTGAAAAGACTATGCAAAGGCTTAGACTGGTTCGGATATGATGAACTAACCCTATTTTTTTTAGCTTTTTCATGGACTGTAGGCATGAAGAACCGACTTGATCTAAACTATGAAAGACTGTAAAATCTCATTGAGCAACCTGGAAATCTGATACCACGTGATACAGGCAAAGGTGTCCCATCTTTCGATGAGATGGTGGCTATGGTTTTGGGTGGAGTAGACTTTGACGATCTGACTACAAATGTGCGAGGATGTCGCACCTTAGAAATCGCTAAACCAACTCCGAGAGGTTATTGACCATGCTGGAGCACGATCAACCTGACTACAAGGGTCTATTTCCTGCAAGCAAAAAAAGAACAAGCAAGAAACTGAGATTGCAATCTGGATATTGCTAATATGAGAGGAAATATTTATTGATGAACGTGGGGTTCTGTGACATCTTTGTCTGGTCCTTGAACACAAATGAAGTACGCGAAGTTGCAGCTATGGCAAACTTTAATCTAAACAAAACCCAAAGTCTAAACGACGCTAGCACACCTTGCTTCCAAGGCTCTGAGTGTATTGCATGAAGGCGTGGTTCATGAATTGTGTGCCGTTCTCAGTGATGAACCTATTTGGGACCCCGAACCAGCAAACCAATCCTTTGAAGAACTTGACGGCTGACTGTGCTATAACCTTTGTCACTAGCTCTACTTCAGGCCACTTTGTGAACTTGTTGACGACAACGTACAAGAACTCAAAGCCCCCAGTAGAACGAGGGAAGGTGCCTAAAATATCGAGCCCCCAGACCAAAAAAGGCGAGGATAGAGGAATCATTTGGAGAGCTTGCGCTGGTTGGTGTATGTTCTTTGTATAGAACTGGCATGCTTCACATCTTGGTACTAGCTCAGTTGCATCCTGGAGGGCAGTGGGCCAACAAAAGCCTTGACGCATAGCTTTCCCGAAAAGAGTTCTTGCTCCAGTGTGACATCTACATACACCTCCATGTATCTCCGCCAACAACTTCAGTCCATATTCCCGGGTAATGCACTTCAATTTCATCCTGTTTGGTCTCTTTCTACACAGAATGTTATCCACAAACTGTTACATACTCGATTGACAGGCTACTTTCTCAGCTTGCTCTTGCTCTTCGGGAAGTTCTCATGTTTGGAGAAACTAGACTATTTGTTGTGCCCATGTTAGAGCTTGGGGCTCGACGACAAGGACTAAAGGCATCTCTGTGGCTATGGGAGCGCTGATCTCATTAGCAAAAATCTGGGCTGCCTGAGACCGGTGCTCACCGACAGGCACATCATTGCTTTCGACAACTTTTATCCCGGCGGCTTCTTGGACCTCTGCCAGAATGTATTTGCCAGTGCTTATCTTCCTTCTCTTCTAGGCTCTCACTGACGAGGTTACCGTGGGTCGAGTCAAGCGGACTACAAAAGTGCCTAGTTCCACAGGTAGCTTTTGGGCAACACACTTTGACAACTCATCATCGATGCTACTTTGCACGAGGGATGTGCTCTATTTGCAAGCCATCAAAGTGTTGTTCCAACTTCCTCACTTCATCTACATACGCTTCCATCAACGGGCTCTGTTATTTATTGTTTAATTGCTTTACCACTAGCTGTGAAACTCCACGGACGATCAGCTTTTTGATTCCCAACTCTACCACAATTCTGAGGCCGGCAAGTAATCCCTCTTAGTCAACAATATTGTTGGTAGCTTCCTAAGGGGGGAATATATTTGAACCACGTACTTGAGGTGCTCTCTGGTGGGTGCAATAAGCAGCACCCTGATAATCCACAAGTATAGGGGATCAATTGTAGCCTCTTTCGATAAGTAAGAGTGTCGAACCCAACGAGGAGCTAAAGGTAGAACAGATATTCCCTCAAGTTCTATCGACCATCGATACAACTCTACCCACGCTTAACATTCGCTTTACCTAAAACAAGTATAAAACTAGAAGTACTTTGTAGGTGTTGTTGGGTAGGTTTGCAAGAATATAAAGAGCACGTAAACATAAACTAGGGGCTGTTTCGATAAAGAAACAATAAAGTAAATATAGTGAGTGTGGAAAAGTGGTGGTAGGAGTTGCAAAATTGTCCCTAAGCAATTGACTACTTTACTAGACCAATAGCAAGCTTTATGTGGGAGAGGCATAAGCTAACATACTTTCTATTCTTGGATCATATGCACTTATGATTGGAACTCTAGCAAGCATCCGCAACTACTAAAGATCATTAAGGTAAAACCCAACCATAGCATTAAAGCATCAAGTCCCCTTTATCTCATACGCCAGAACCCCCTTACTCGGGTTTATGCTTCTGTCACTCAAGCAACCCACTAGAAGCGAATCGTGAACGTATTGCAACACCCTACAGCGGGAATCCCTCACGCTTGCGCGACACGGAGAGCACCATAGGAAAGCGACATAACCACAAGCAAATTAAATCAATCATAGAAATTAACCAATTACCGATAGGACAACAAAAATCTACTCAGACATCATAGGATGGCAACACATCATTGGATAATAATATGAAGGATAAAGCACCATGTTCAAGTAGAGGGTACAACGGGTTGCGGCAGAGTGGACCGCTGAATATAGATGGGGGAAGGTGATGGAGATGTTGGTGAAGATGGCGGAGGTGGTGGTGTAGATTGCATTGATGTTGATGGCCCCCGGCGGCGTTCCGGCGCCACAGGAAGCAAGGGGGAGAGAGCCCCCCGTCTTCTTCTTCTTCTACCTTGACCTCCTCCCTAGATGGGAGAAGGGTTTCCCCTCTGGTCCATGGTCTCCATGGCGTGGGAGGGGCGAGCCCCCCCCCTCCCCCGAGATTGGATCTGTCTCTCTGTGTCTCTCTGTTTCTGCATTCCCGTATTCTGCCCTTTCACCATTTCTTATATATCCGGAGATCCATAACTCCGATTGGATTGAAACCTTCACCAAGATTTTTTTTCCCGAAAATTAGCTTTATTGCGGCGAAAGAAGAGCAGTAACCGCCTTACGGGGTGCCCATGAGGGTCAGGGGCGCCCCCCTGCCTCGTGGCCCCCTCGGGCATCGTCTCGCGTTGATTTTTCTTCCCAAAAATCATAAATATTCCAGAAATATTCTCCGTCCGTTTTTATCCCATTTGGACTCCGTTTTATATGGGGTTTCTGCGAAACATAAAGCATGCAACAAACAGGAACTGGCACTGTGCACTGGATCAATATGTTAGTCCCAAAAATAGTATAAAAAGTTGCCAAAATTATATGAAAGTTGAATAATATTGGCATGGAACAATCAAAAATTATAGATACGGCGGATACGTATCAGCATCCCCAAGCTTAATTCCTACTTTTCCTCGAGTAGGTAAATGATAAAAAGATAATTTTTGATGTGGAATGCTACCTAGCATAATCTTGATCATATATCTAATCATTGCATGAATATGAAGACGCGAGTGATTCAAGGCGATAGTCTATCATTTGACATAAAAACAATAATACTTCGGGCATCCCAACAAACAATCATGCCTTTCAGAATATAAGCGCTTCAGAACGCTATCCCTACAAAGTCATATAGTCTTGTATGCTCACTTTTCTTAACACAAGGTACCCCTCATCCTATCCCGGTGTCAGCCAAACAATTGGTTCATACTTTTTAATGCGCTTCAGCTTTTTCAACCTTCACGCAAATACATGAGCGCAAGCCATGGATATACCACTATAGGTGGAATAGAATATGATGCTGGAGGTTTATGTGGAGAAGACAAAAAGCGAGAAGGTCTCACATCAACGCGGCTAATCAACGGGCTATGGTGATGCCCATCAATTGATGTCAATGCGAGGAGTAGGGATTGCCATGCAACGGATGCACTAGAGCTATAAGTGTATGAAATCTCAAACTGAAAGTAAGTGGGTTTGCATCCAACTTGCTTGCTCATGAAGATCTCGGGCATTTGAGGAAGCCCATCATCGAAATATACAAGCCAAGTTCTATAATGAAAATTCCCACTAGTATATGAAAGTGATAGCTCAAGAGACTCTCTATATGAAGAACATGGTGCTACTTTGAAGAACAAGTGTGGTAAAAGGATATTAACATTGCCCCTTTTCTGTTTTTTTGGGCGGGCTTCTTTGGCCCCCTTTTTTATTTAGGCTTCTTTGGCCTCTTTTTTTTATACAGGGCAATGCTCTAATAATGATGATCATCACACTTTTATTTACTTACAACTCGATATTATAACTCGATATTAGAACAAAATTATGACTCTCTATGAATGCCTCTGGTGGTGTACCGGGATGTGCAATGATCTAGCATAGCAAAGATATCAAAAAATGGACAAGCCATGAAAACATCATTCTAGCTATCTTACGATCATGCAAGGCAATATGACAATGAAAGCTCAAGTCATGTATATGATGATGATGGAAGTTGCATGGCAATATATCTCGGAATGGCTATGGAATTGCCATGATAGGTAGGTATGGTGGCTGTTTTGAGGAAGCTATAAGGAGGTTTATGTGTGATAGAGCGTATCGTATCACGGGGTTTGGATGCACCGGCAAAGTCTGCACCAACTCTCGAGGTGAGAAAGGGCAATGCACGGTACCGAAGAGGCTAGCAATGATGGAATGGTGAGAGTTAGTACAATCCATGGACTCACATTTGTCATAAAGAACTCATATACTTATTGCAAAAGTTTATTAGCCCTCGAATACAATTACTACTACGCATGCTCCTAGGGGGGAGGTTGGTAGGAGTTAACCATCGCGCGCCCCCGACCTTCACGCAAAGATAAACAATCAATATACAATGCGCGCCAATTTGGTTACATAGTCAGTAGACCATACATGCATGCTTCGGGAATCACAAACCTTAACACCAATATCCTTACTATACACAACCATCTACTAGAACTTCCCACATATTATCATCTCTATATCGCAAAACTATTGCAAGGAATCAAACATATCATATTCAGCGATCTACAAGTTTATGTAGGATTTTATGACTAACCATATGAATGACCAATTCCTGTCATCTCTCTAAATAGATATAAGTGAAGCAAGAGAGTTTTAATTCTTTCTACAAAAGATATGCCCACGCTCTAACAAATATAAGTGAAGCTAAAGAGCATTCTATAAATGGCGGTTTTCTATGTAAAGAGAAACAGGCAATCCAAACTTCAAATGATAGAAGTGAAGCACATGAAGATTTCTATAAATCAACCAAGGACTATCTCATACTACCATGGTGCATAAAAGAAAAGTGAAAACTAAATGCAAAAGACGCTCCAAGATTTGCACATATCGCATGAACAAAACGAATCCGAGAACATACTGATACTTGTTGAAGAAAGAGGGGATGCCTTCTGAGGCATCCCCAAGCTTAGACAGTTGAGTCTCCTTGAATATTTACTTGGGGTGCCTTGGGCATCCCCAATATTGAGCTCTTGCCTCTCCTCCTTTTCCTCATATCGAGACCTTCTCGATAAAGCTCTTCATCCACACAAAACTTCAAACACTAAACTCGGTAAGATCCGTTAGTATAATAAAGCAAATCACTACTCTAAGAACTGTTGCAAACCAATTCATATTTTGTTTTTGCATTATAGCTACTGTAATATAACTTTTGCATGGCTTAATCCACTGATAGAAATTGATAGTTTCATCAAAACAAGCAAATATGCATCAAAAACAGAATCTGTCTTAAACAGGGCGGTCTGTAGTAATATGAACATTCACCATAAATATGCTACCCCAAAAATTCTACCAAAATTATGAAAAATAAAGAATTTGTCTAGAAAGACAGTTCAAAAACTTTCAGAACCGTTTGATGTTTCAGTAAAAAATGTAAAATCGCGCACTACAGCTAAAGTTTCTGTCCTCCACTATAACACCCACGATGCGGCTATATCTCCCACGTGTCAAAGCACGACTTAGAGGCATAACCGCATTGTGGTTTTGTCGCAAGAAGGGTCATCTTCACACAATCCCATGTAATGAACAAGAATGGGATAAAGAGTTGGCTTACAATCGCCACTTCACACAATGAACATATAATAAATCATACATCATTCAGAAAACACACATATAGTCCGACTACGGATGAAGCCAAAAGAAAAGAAGATAACCCAACTACTAGATCCCCGATCATCCCAACTGGGCTCCACTACTGATCAACATGAAATGAAACATAGCAACGACCAATATCTTCGTTGAGCTCCCATCTTAGCTCGGTTGCATCACCTGCACTGGCATCATCGGCACCTGCAACTGTTGTGATAGTATCTGGTGAGTCACGAGGACTCAGCAATCTCAAAACCCGCGAGATCAAGACTATTTAAGCATATGGGTAGGAAGGGGTAAAGTGGTGAGGTTGCAGCAGCGCCTAAGCATATATGGTCGCTGACATACGCAAATAAGAGCGAGAAGAGAGCAAACGGAACGGTCGTGAAGCTAGCAATGATCAAGAAGTGATCCTGAACTCCTACTTACGTCAATCATAACCCAAAAACCGTGTTCACTTCCCGGACTCCGCCGAAAAGAGACCATCACGGCTACACACGCGGTTGATGCGTTTTAATTCGGATCTGGTGTCAAGTTATCTACAACCGGACATTAACAAATTCCCATCTGCCACATAACCGCGGGCATGGCTTTCGAAAGATAATATACCCTATAGCGGTGTCCCAACTTAGCCCATCACAAGCTCTCACGGTCAACGAAGGATATACCTTCTCCCGGGAAGACCCGATCAGACTCGGAATCCTGGTTTACAAGACATTTCGACGATGGTAAAACAAGACCAGCAAAGCCTCCCGCTGTGTTGACAAATCCCGATAGGAGCTGCACATATCTCGTTCTCAGGGCACACCGGATTGTCCAAACTTCCGGTAGGCCAGCCCAGAGTTGCCCCTGGTGGCCACCGGCGGTTGACAGGTTGGACCAACACTCACGACGAGAACTGGCCCGGGGGGGGGGTAAAATAAAGATGACCCTTGAGTCTGCAGAACCCAAGGGAAAAAGGCTTAGGTAGGCAAATGGTAAAACCAAGGTTGGGCCTTGCTGGAGGAGTTTTATTCAAAGCGAACTGTCAAGGGGGTCCCATAAATCACCCAACCGCGTAAGGAACGCAAAATCCGAGAACATAACACCGGTATGACGGAAACTAGGGCGGCAAGAGTGGAACAAAACACCAGGCATAAGGCCGAGTCTTCCACCCTTTACCAAGTATATAGATGCATTAATTAAATAAGAGATATTGTGATATCCCAACATAATCCTGTCCATCATGGAGCAATCTTCAACTTCACCTACAACTAACAATGCTATAAGAGGGGCTGAGCAAAGCGGTAACATAGCCAATCAATGGTTTGCTGGAAGGGTGAAAAGGTAAGATGCTGACATGGCAATATGGGAGGCAGGGTAAACAAGTGATAGGTAGCGCAGCATAGCGATAGAACGAAGCAACTAGCAAGCAAATATAGAAGTGATATCGAGGGTAATGGTCATCTTGCCTGAAATCCCGCAAGGAAGAAGAACGAGTCCAAGAAGAAGACAAACGAACGTAGTCGAACGAATCCTCACAACTCCGGAACGAAACCAGAGCTAACGAGAGAAGCAAACCGGAAAGAAGCAAACAACATGGTAAACACACAAGCATAATCATGGCATGATGCACAATCAAGTATGATGCATGTCCGGTTTAATGAGGCATGACATGGCAATATGCACAAACAACACTACAAGTTAAGTGGAGCTCAATATGCAACGAGTTGCATATTGACGGAACACCACAACAATTATTTAGTTCCCTCTCATTTATGTACCCAACATTTTTAAATGTTGTTAAACATGGCAAGAGGTGAAGCATAATTAAACTAACAATTTAAGCAAGTTTAAATGAGGCCGGAACAACAAACAACAATTCCGGAAATCCCCATATGTCATTTAGCAATTTAATGCAACAACAATTTTAAACATTTTAAATGTTGTTATCATGATGCGGATGACATATACAAGTTCATGCAATTTTATGAAAACGTTAACATGAGCATGATACGAAGCATTTGTCGCCATGGTGGGACGAAAGGGGTGCCACGGCAATGACAACGGGAATGGTGCCACGGTAACATTTCGATGATCCGACAATTCGTCGAGATGTCGGTGCAAAAGAAAGTGGGCGTGAGCGTGTCATGCAAGGATGGTGGGGTGCTCCCGAATTCCGGGTTCCCACAGGACGGTGGCATGGCAAAGGAGCGGCATCGCAAGGACGATTCGATCACGGTGCAAAACTCGAGCATCTCATACAACCAAGCATGTATTCGTTCACGGAAGTCGTCTCGGGGTTATACCTTTGAAGCGTGCATTCGGGGCGGAACGCGTTTCGTAGAGGGAAGTAGACGTTCTCGTGATGTAGTGGATGTAGTTGTTCTTGCGACGGTAGTGTAAGTAGTCGTACACGGCGACGGTAGTTGTACATGTTTTCGTAGATGAAGTAGTTGTTCATGATCCGTAGATGTTCGGGGTCACCACAAGGAACTTGTTGCATCGCCGAGCGTAGTCGACCTCGGCATATCCGAAGGGGTACTTGTCGGATCCGAGAGGTACTTGGCGAAAAGCATGTCGACGGTAGTTGTACTCAGGTCATAGAGGAACTTGATGCATCCAAGGTCTTCGGGTTCGTAGTTGTACTTGGCGTTCGGAGTCCGGGTCTTGTCGGTCCAAAACGAAGGAACACCAGGGCCTCAATTGGCAGCAGCAAGGAGGCGATGGAACAACAGGCTGAGGAAGACGCGATGCTGGGTTGGGCCTTGGCGTGCTAAGGCTGCTGGTAGCCTGAGCGAGCAACACAGAGGAGGGCTCGAAGGGAAGCAGGGGCAGTGGCATGGAGCTTGACGGTGGGGACTTGAAGCGATCGAGGAGGCAGGGGACTCCGGGCTCCTGGTGGAGCTCCTGGTGGTCGCCACCAGCGGAGGAGGCGGCAAGGGGCGCAGGGCAGAGAGGCAGATGCGGGCGAGCGAAGACGGGGCGACGTCGGGTGCACAGGGAAAGGAGAAGGGCGAGGAGGTCCTGGCACGGGGACGGCAGGGCGTGTGGAGGCGACGGACGGGCAGCAACTCGGGGAGCTCCTGCTCAAACCCGACCGCAGAGGGAGGCACGGGGCTGCAGGCCTCGAGCGGTGAGGAGGCGATGGGAGGAGCGGACGGTCGCTGGTCGGCGCGAGGGAGCGAGGGGGGTCGAGGGCTGCGCGTGGGGATCTTCTCCCCTTGGTGCGATGCGTGTTGCGTGGGTGGTGGCGGCGGAAGGGAACGAGGGGATGGAGATGGGAATCGGGCAGGGGAGAGGGGGTGGATCGGCTAGGTTAGGAAGGGATGCGGCGGTTGGGCCATGATGCAAATGGGCCGGCCTGGTTGGTCGGCCCTAAGAGGCCTGGCTGGGCTCTCTTCTCCCTCTCTCTTTTATTTACCTAAAGCAGTAAATAGCAAAGAAAGAAAAAGGAGATAAAGAAAGGGTTGGATAAATAATTTGAGCATGGGGGTAATTTTCCCGGACTCGCAAAAATATGCTTGTTCCAAGAAAAATAGAAAGGTCATGATTGAAAGATTTAAATTCAAACTCATTTGATTTAAATTCAAATGGTTTGAATAAGAAGTGAGGGTTGGGAAGGTCCAAAAATGTTGAGATTTTTGGTGGAGCTCCGAAAAATGATAAAAGAATTATTGGCAAGGTTAGAGAGTCAAAACTTGAAGAAGAAAAGGCCAAGGGATTTAATATGCCAGTGGGTTCATGGGTGATTCCAAAACAATGGAATATTTTATAATATCTCCCTAAATATCGGGAGGGTATGTTTTAAAGAGAACCCACCATGTGAGTTTCCTCAATTTAAATGGACCGAAGATCCATACGATTTATTTAGATGAGTTTTTAAAATTAATGATATGATGGCATGATGGCATGATGACATGATGCAATGCAAAAATAAAAGAGCAAGCAAAAAAATGAAACACATGGCAAAACTCGGAATAGCTGGAAGTCTTCTGGAGCGTCGGTCTCGGGGCGTTACAACACTCCACCACTACGAGAGGATCTCGTCCCGAGATCTAGGATGGCACCGGAGAGAAAACGAAAGAGGAAGAGAGGAGGTAAAACTAAGTTGCTTCTCCGACAAACGAGTGAAACCAAAGAACCTTGAGAGGTTGAACAAATTGAAAGAAATAATACAATGGAGATGAACGAGATTGCAAACACTCTGTTAGCAAAGAGGAACAAGGAACATCACAAGAACCTTGGAGGTTGAAAGACATGGAAATAAGAGCTTGACGAACGAAAAGAATATGACCACATCGGTATAATGAGATAGCCAAGGAACAAGAATGACAGAATTTGGACAGCACTCCGATAGAAAAGAGATGCAAGACTTGATAAGATGAAAAGAACTTAGCAGAGAACATAACAATCCGGTTAAGTGGATAAGCAAGAAAATAACATGAGCTTGACAAAATGACGTGATGGGTGAAGATCACAACATCACAATGCCTCCGGAAGAAATGAAAGAATGGAATGGAATGAACGGAGGAAAACTTGATCTTGAAAGAGCACACTTACAGGAAAAGCTAGAATGTCGTTGTTGGATTAACAACAATGAAAGGATAAGATTGTTGTGGGCTTATGGAAAACATCTCAAAACTATGAGGTGACAACCGGCCACTAACGGAAACAATTGATTGCTTGAGATCAATGAAGAGATGAAAACTGCTTTTGCCGAGAGGATAGGAGAAAACTTGGATCATTGATAAGTACCACAATACAACATTCCTTAGGGAAGGCTTTAGGTGAAATCTATACCAAGATAACTCCAACGAAGAGATTGATGGATTTAAAATACCTCATTCTTGACAACATGTGAGTCACAAAACATGAATGGAAATTGTCAAGAACGATATAACATTGGAATGCAAGATGAAGAATGCTTGAACTCCTCTGAAAAGAATCTCGATGAACACTTCGAGAAGGAATTAAATCCTTGATGAACCATCATGTAGAGCCTCCATGGAGAACTCCGGTAATAAAAGGATGATAAAACGAAAGGAAAGTTGAAAACACAAAGTGAAGCCTTGCGATGATTTAGAAGGAGCTTCACGACGATATAACCGAGAAAACTTGGAACTCCGGAAAAAGAAAAGATGAACAACAAGAAACCAAGAATTTATTCCTCCTGAACAAACTCCGAAGGAAAGGATTAATCACTTGGATGAAAAAACAATAAGAATTATGTCATGCCTATCCTTCACCAATTTAAATTGATGACAAGCAACGGATTTGGCATACTACTTATTCTCGTAGAAAGGATTAAGAGAGATATAGCGCAAACTTGGGAAGGTCTTCAATGAACCACCGATAGGATTGAAACAACGAATAAATTGATATGATAACCAAGGAAGAGAACTCTTGAATGAACCACCGTAAGAATTGGAAATGAAAGTAGCAAATGCACAATTGACCGGGAAGAATTGGGAAAATGAATGAAGATACTTAAGGGGATTTAGATACAAGAGAACGAAGAGATCATGAACTGATTAGAGGATATTTGAACGACGCACCGGTAAGATTTGGAGAACTATAGCTACATGCTGAGAATGAAGAATTATGACATGATGGCCCTCGGAGGAAAGAAACGGAAATAACTCATGACATGCTCCGGATGGTGAAAAGAATTCTCACAATCGAAAGCAATTATGAGAGGATGGTATCAAGCTAGAAGCACGCATCTTTGGAAGAACAGGTAATGATTTAAGAGGAACTCTTCTTCGGACTTCAAAATTCGAGAATGACAACGAGAAACACCACCATGAATTGTTGAGACACTCCATAATAAAGAATAGAAAGGTTGAATCAATGATGAAAGAATTTGGAAGATCTTGGACAAAGGCATATGACTGATGAAATTCATTCTTACATCAAACATGGAAATGAATTTGAGAATCGCTCCTGATAATTAGAAGAGTCAGGTAAGATCCTGGAAAAAGACCTATGGGTTAGGGCCCACTAAAAGAAAACACCGTAGAATGAGATTGAAAGGGGGGATTGCACCGGTTGAATTAAATGGCTTGAATGGAAACACGAATCTTCTGAGATATCTTCAACACTCCGGATATGAACTGGGAGAGGCAAATAAATAAGAGAGCCTTGGATAAGAAATTCACATGGGAAGATATGTGAAACGAAAGGAAGATATATGATTTACACTGAAACTTGAAATTAATCCACCGGAGAAGAATACGAGAATGAAGAATAATAAACTTGAAGCTTCCTTAGTATCTTCCTGAGAATCACCGGATAAGAACATTGACGGAAAAGAATGGGGAGTCTTCCCATCAATAAAATGGATACCCGATTAAGAAATCTGAGTCCTTGAAGAAAAGGGTGGGAGGGCGGGTAAACGAAGGCAACTTGGGGCAGATGGAATGGATACCGTTGAGAAAACTTAGAATTGATCTTGCGGATGTTGAAATGATCTGATGCACTTGAAGAGAAGCACACCGGTCGAAAAGAATTCACATGACAATCTCGATGATCAAGAAGGATTAGTATTCACATAGCCATATGAGAACAACCTTTAGGGAAGGTATGGATTCAACATTTGACTTCGAAGCAACTCGAATACCACATATAACACAAAACAAAGGATTTGGCTTGCAGAATAAGCCAGAACAAACATATGATAGAGATTTCATCCGAAGTTTTCGTGGTGGGGCCCACACGGGCTCGAGTGTACAACACCATCATGTACAAGGCAGTGCACATGACATACGAAGTGTCCCCGAACCAGCATAGCCAAGGGTTCTTTAAGATACAACGAGACCACTGTAAAAACGACCGTGGAAAGGCGGACCACTAGACGTCGAACCCCAATCTCATATCATGCATCTGTCGAAAAGATATTCTAGGAGCTACTTGGATTCCCACCTATAAAACTCCCGAAACTTTCTGGTTATGCAATCTGGTGTTGGGGATATAGGGGAAGCAACATATATCTCACCCAAAACTAACAATACCTACATCCAAGCTGTATCCATCCGTCAACACATAACCAAGAAACCTTCGGAAATCGTGTACCTCAACCTTCGAAAAGCATCCGTTATACGAGTTATGGCAATACTCCCGAACTCTCGCCCCGGTACTGGGTGGCGTCGAGGTTATCTCACCAACAACTGCATAAAAGAGATTTTCGATGTCGGCAAAACTTAGGTATTCCAGAACTGCAACGATAAAATTATGACGACAACACCTTGGAGCTCAACTCCCCGGGTCACTGCCACATAATAGATAGGAGGCACCAAGAACAATGTTCTCGTAACAAAACCATCAGAACGATTCCAAGATACCCGCGTGATCCTAAAAAAAAATTAGTGAAATTTGTGGAGAGGGAAGTAAAAACATCTACGTCAGGAGACCTCACCAGAGCGACAAAGGGACTGAGGAGTAAAAAGAATCCTACTCTTCGATATATATAATCCTAAGACTCAAAACATTTTTGTTCTAGACTCAACAACGCCAGCAAACAATCAAGCAGGGGGCTCCTAAGTCGGGGATGGCTCTGATTACCAACTTGTAACACCCACGATGCGGCTATATCTCCCACGTGTCGAAGCACGACTTAGAGGCATAACCGCATTGTGGTTTTGTCGCAAGAAGGGTCATCTTCACACAATCCCATGTAATGAACAAGAATGGGATAAAGAGTTGGCTTACAATCGCCACTTCACACAATGAACATATAATAAATCATACATCATTCAGAGTACACACATATAGTTCGACTACAAACGAAGCCAAAAGAAAAGAAGATAACCCAACTGCTAGATCCCCGATCATCCCAACTGGGCTCCACTACTGATCAACATGAAACGAAACATAGCAACGACCAATATCTTCGTTGAGCTCCCATCTGAGCTCGGTTGCATCACCTGCACTGGCATCATCGGCACCTGCAACTGTTGTGATAGTATCTGGTGAGTCACGAGGACTCAGCAATCTCAAAACCCACGAGATCAAGACTATTTAAGCTTATGGGTAGGAAGGGGTAAACTGGTGAGGTTGCAGCAGCGACTAAGCATATATGGTGGCTGACATACGCAAATAAGAGTGAGAAGAGAGCAAACGGAACGGTCGTGAAGCTAGCAATGATCAAGAAGTGATCCTAAACTCCTACTTATGTGAAACATAACCCAAAAACCGTGTTCACTTCCCGAACTCCACCGAAAAGAGACCATCACGGCTACACACGCGGTTGATGCCTTTTAATTCGGATCTGGTGTCAAGTTATCTACAACCGGACATTAACAAATTCCCATCTGCCACATAACCGCGGGCACGGCTTTCGAAAGATAATATACCCTGCAGGGGTGTCCCAACTTAGCCCATCACAAGCTCTCACGGTCAACGAAGGATATACCTTCTCCCGGGAAGACCCGATCAGACTCGGAATCTCGGTTTACAAGACATTTCGATGATGGTAAAACAAGACCAGCAAAGCCTCCCGCTGTGCCGACAAATCCCGATAGGAGCTGCATATATCTCGTTCTCAGGGCACACCGGATTGTCCAAACTTCCGGTAGGCCAGCCCAGAGTTGCCCCTGGTGGCCACCGGCGGTTGACAGGTTGGACCAACACTCACGACGAGCACTGGCCCGGGGGGGGGGGGGGGGTAAAATAAAGATGACCCTTGAGTCTGCAGAACCCAAGGGAAAAAGGCTTAGGTAGGCAAATGCTAAAACCAAGGTTGGGCCTTGCTGGAGGAGTTTTATTCAAAGCGAACTGTCAAGGGGGTCCCATAAATAACCCAACCGCATAAAGAATGCAAAATCCGGGAACATAACACCGGTATGACGGAAACTAGGCGGCAAGAGTGGAAGAAAACACCAGGCATAAGGCCGAGTCTTCCACCCTTTACCAAGTATATAGATGCATTAATTAAATAAGAGATATTGTGATATCCCAACATAATCCTGTCCATCATGGAGCAATCTTCAACATCACCTTCAACTAACAATGCTATAAGAGGGGCTAAGCAAAGCGGTAACATAGCCAAGCAATGGTTTGCTGGAAGGGTGAAAAGGTTAGAGGCTGACATGGCAATATGGGAGGCAGGGTAAACAAGTGATAGGTAGCGCAGCATAGCGATAGAATGAAGCAAGTAGCAAGCAAAGATAGAAGTGATATCGAGGGTAATGATCATCTTGCCTGAAATCCCGGAAGGAAGAAGAACGAGTCCAAGAAGAAGACAAACGAACGTAGTCGAACGAATCCTCATGACTCCGGAATGAAACCGAAGCTAACGAGAGAAGCAAACCGGAAAGAAGCAAACAACATGGTAAACACACAAGCATAATCATGGCATGATGCACAATCAAGTATGATGCATGTCCGGTTTAATGAGGCATGACATGGCAATATGCACAAAAAACACTACAAGTTAAGTGGAGCTCAATATGCAACGAGTTGCATATTGACGGAACACCACAACAATTATTTAGTTCCCTCTCGTTTATGTACCCAACATTATTAAATGTTGTTAAACATGGCAAGAGGTGAAGCATAATTAAACTAACAATTTAAGCAAGTTTAAATGAGGCTGGAACAACAAACAACAATTCCGGAAATCCCCATATGTCATTTAGCAATTTAATGCAACAACAATTTTAAACATTTTAAATGTTGTTATCATGATGCGGATGACATATACAAGTTTATGCAATTTTATGAAAATGTTAACATGAGCATGATACGAGGCATTTGTCGCCATGGCGGGACGAAAGGGGTGCCATGGCAATGACAACGGAAATGGTGCCACGGCAACATTTTGATGATCCGACAACTCGTCGAGATGTCGGTGCAAAAGAAAGTGGGCGTGAGTGTGTCATGCAAGGATGGTGGGGTGCTCCCGAATTCCGGGTTCCCACGGGACGGTGGCATGGCAAAAGAGCAGCATCGCAAGGACGATTCGATCACGGTGCAAAACTCGAGCATCTCATACAACCAAGCATGCATTCGTTCACGGAAGTCGTCTCGGGGTTATACCTTTGAAGCGTGCATTCGGGGCGGAACGCGTTTCGTAGAGGGAAGTAGACGTTCTCGTGATGTAGTGGAAGTAGTTGTTCTCGCGACGGTAGTGGAAGTAGTCGTACACAGCGACGGTAGTTGTACATGTTTTCGTAGATGAAGTAGTTGTTCATGATCCGTAGATGTTCGGGGTCACCATAAGGAACTTGTCGCATCGCCGAGCGTAGTCGACCTCGGCATATCTGAAGGGGTACTTGTTGGATCCGAGAGGTACTTGGCGAAAAGCATGTCGACGGTTGTTGTACTCAGGTCGTAGAGGAACTTGATGCATCCGAGGTCTTCGAGTTTGTAGTTGTACTTGGCGTTCGGAGTCCGGGTCTTGTCGGTCCAAAACGAAGGAACACCAGGGCCTTGATTGGCAGCAGCAAGGAGGCGATGGAACAGCAGGCTAAGGAAGACGCGACGCTGGGTTGGGCCTTGGCGTGCTAAGGCTACTGGTAGCCTGAGCGAGCGACGCAGAGGAGGGCTCGAAGGGAAGCAGGGGCAGTGGCATGGAGCTTGACGGTGGGGACTTGAAGCGATCGAGGAGGCAGGGGACTCCGGGCTCCTGGTGGAGCTCCTGGTGGTCTCCACTAGTGGAGGAGGCGGCAAGGGGCGCATGGTGGAGAGGCAGATGCGGGCGAGCGGAGGAGGCGGCAAGGGGCGCAGGGTGGAGAGGCAGATGCGGGCGAGCGGAGACGGGGCGACGTCGGGCGCACAGGGCGAGGAGAAGGGCGAGGAGGTCCTGGCACGGGGACGGCAGTGCGTGTGGAGGCGACGGACGGGCAGCAAATCGGGGAGCTCCTGCTCAAACCCGACCGCGGAGGGAGGCACGGGGCTGCAGGCCTCGAGCGGCGAGGAGGCGATGGGAGGAGCGGACGGTCGCTGGTCGGTGCGAGGGAGCGAGGGGGGTCGAGGGCTGCGCGTGGGGATCTTCTCCCCCTAGTGCGATGCGTGTTGCGTGGGTGGTGGCGGCGGAATGGAACGAGGGGATGGAGATGGGAATCGGGCAGGGGAGAGGGGGTGGATCGGCTAGGTTAGGAAGGGGTGCGGCGGCTGGGCCATGATGCAAATGGGCTGGCCTGGTTGGTCGGGCCTAAGAGGCCTGCCTGGGCTCTCTTCTCCCTCTCTCTTTTATTTACCAAAAGCAGTAAATAGGAAAGAAAGAAAAAGGAGATAAAGAAAGGGTTGGATAAATAATTTGAGCATAGGGGTAATTTTCCCGGACTCGCAAAAATACGCTCGTTCCAAGAAAAATAGAAAGGCCATGATTGAAAGATTTAAATTCAAACTCATTTGATTTAAATTCAAATGGTTTGAATAAGAAGTGAGGGTTGGGAAGGTCCAAAAATGTTGAGATTTTTGGTGGAGCTCCGGAAAATGATAAAAGAATTATTGGCAAGGTTAGAGAGTCAAAACTTGAAGAAGAAAAGGCCAAGGGATTTAATATGCAAGTGGGTTCATGGGTGATTCCAAAACAATGGAATATTTTATATTATCTCCCTAAATATCGGGAGGGTATGTTTTAAAGAGAACCCACCATGTGAGTTTCCTCAATTTAAATTGACCGAAGATCCATACAATTTATTTAGATGAGTTTTTAAAATTAATGATATGATGGCATGATGACATGATGCAATGCAAAAATAAAAGAGCAAGCAAAAAAAAAGAAACACATGGCAAAACTCGGAATAACTGGAAGTCTTCTGGAGCGTCGGTCTCGGGGCGTTACATCCACTTCACAAACCAACAAGCATTGTAAATATCATAAAGGCAAACCTTAGAACATTATTTTTATAATACAATGGAAATGTACAAGGGGAAAATTATTGTTGATGAAAAGTTTCTATAATTAAGATTCACAAAGTTTCCGTGAGCATGAACGAAGCTCAAGGAGCTCCCCAACTTCAACAATGCTTGTCTCTCTCACTTTCACTTTCCTTTTGAAAGGTTTTGGGTAACCCTCTTTATTTTTTTTGTTTTTAAACTTTATGGAAGCACACAACAGATATAAATGACTCTCCAAAACTTCCGGGTTATGTCCCTGGCAGCGCTTTCTTTAAAGCCATTAAGCTAGGCATATAGTACTCAAGTAATGGACCCACCCGGATCCCAAGGTATATCAAAGCCAACTTTAATTAACAATGATTTGTGATTTAGTAGTGAGCACAAAGTAACATATATCATGCAACAAGGAAGTCTAACTCTCTTCCTATGCATCGGCATGTCATAAAAGAACAATTCATGCACACATATTAAAGGCCAATGCATAGTATAAGCAGTTTGTTGCAATTCTATCATATTGGATACATAGAGAGGTGGAGATGTAGTTCCTCTCTCATAATAATTGCAAGTAGGAGCAGAAAGCACATGCATATTATATTTATCAAAATTATCATGTGCAACGGTAAAAGGCAACCCATCAATATAATCCTTAATAAGCACAAACTTCTCCGATAAAGTGTAGTCGAGAGAATTCAAAAAGATAATAGGACTATCATGCGTGGGTGCAATATCAACAATTTCATGTTTAACATAACCAACTATACAAAATTCATCTCCATAAGAATAATTCATATTGGCATCTTGGCCACAAGCATAGCAAGCATCATCAAAAAGGGGTATTTAAAAAGAATCAATGGGATCATAGCAATCATCATAGCAATCATCCTTCGGTAAGAACCAAGGGGAATTAAACAATGTATGAGTTGAAGAGTTACTCTCCTTAGAAGGTGGGCACGTGCAGCTAATCTACTCTTCCTCCTTTTGTTCTTTGCTCTCCTCATCATCTTTTTTATCCAATGAGCTCATTGTTTCATCAATTTCTTCTTCCATAGACTCCTGCGAAATATTAGTCTCTTCTTGGACAGCGGAGGAGCCCTCAATATATGGTTTAACATAGGCATTAGAAGCATAATTATCATAACAATATTCAAGTATGGCAAAATTTTCATATTTGTAAAGAGTAGCATCATACTTTTCAATCAAAGAAGCAATTTCATAAGCACACGTAAAAGCAACAAATTCTTCAATTTGTTGAACATCATAGTAATTATAAACACCCTTAGCATACGAAGATGCGATTACATTATCACTAAACTCACATTGGTAGGGAAGGTATTTCTTAGGGTTTTTAGAACAACAAGTAACATCATATATTTCACATAAATTCCAAGCATAGCATTGCAAACGAAGGATTTAATCCAATAAAAGTTTCCCTTTTTGAGATAAGTGGTGTCACACATAACAAGCATGCTCATCTAAAGATTTGCTATCAACTAAGCTAGTTGGGGTTTCAACACGAGCACATAGGGATCGAAGATGATCCAAGTAAAAAGCTTCAGGTGTGTGATAGATTTTGAGTGGTTCTTCAACCATTTGTGTAGTAGGTACATCTAATTTTTTTTGGTATTTTGCATTTCCCACCCATAGCTAAAGATAGAAAACAACTAAGAACAGCAAATAAAAATTACTTAGTGATAAAGCAAACAAGCACACACGAGAATATTCACCCCATGCTATGACTCCCCGGCAACGGCACCAGAAAAAGGTCTTGATAACCCACAAGTATAGGAGATGAACTGTAGCCTCTTTTGATAAGTAAGAGTGTCGAACCCAACGAGGAGCTAAAGGTAGAACAAAAATTCCCTCAAGTTCTATCGACCACCGATACAACTCTACGCACGCTTAATGTTTGCTTTACCTAAAACAAGTATAAAACTAGAAGTACTTTGTAGGTGTTGTTGGATAGGTTTGCAAGAATATAAAGAGCACGTAAATATAAACCAGGGGCTGTTTAGATAAAGAAACAATAAAGTAAATATACCGAGTTTGGAAAAGTGGTGGTAGGAGTTGCGAAATTGTTCCTAAGCAATTGACTACTTTATTAGACCGATACCAAGCTTTATGTGGGAGAGGCATAAGCTAACATACTTTCTCTTCTTGGATCATATGCACTTATGATTGGAACTCTAGCAAGCATCCGCAACTACTAAAGATCATTAAGGTAAAACCCAACCATAGCATTAAAGCATCAAGTCCCCTTTATCCCATACACCACAACCCCCTTACTCGGGTTTATGCTTCTGTCACTCAAGCAACCCACTATAAGCGAATCATGAACGTATTGCAACACCCTACAGCGGGAATCCCTCATGCTTGCGCGACACGGAGAGCACCATAGGACAGCAACATAACACAAGCAAATTAAACCAATCATAGCAATTCACCAATTACCAATAGGACAACAAAAATTTACTCAGACATCATTGGATAATAATATGAAGCATAAAGCACCATGTTCAAGTAGAGGGTACAACGGGTTGTGGGAGAGTCGACCGCTGAATATAGATGTGGGAAGGTGATGGAGATGTTGGTTGAGATGGCGGAGGTGTTGGGGTAGATCGTGGTGATGATGATGGCCCCCGGCGGTGTTTCGGCGCCACCGGAAGCGAGGGGGAGAGGGCCCCCTCTTCTTCTTCTTCTTCCTTGACCTCCTCCCTAGATGGGAGAAGGGTTTCCCCTCTATTCCATGGTCTCCATGGCATGGGAGGGGCGAGAGCCCCTCCGAGATTGGATATGTCTCTCTGTCTCTCTTTGTTTCTGCGTTCCCGTATTCTTCCCTTTCACCGTTTCTTATATATCCGGAGATCCATAATTCCGATTGGATTGAAACCTTTGCCAAGATTTTTTTCTGAAAATTAGCTTTATTGCGTCCAAAGAAGAGCAGTCACCGCCTTACGGGGTGCCCACGAGGGTCAGGGGCGTGCCCCCTTCCTCGTGGCCCCCTCGGCATCATCTCGTGTTGATTTTTCTTCCCAAAAATCGTAAATATTCCAAAAATATTCTCCGTCCGTTTTTATCTTGTTTGGACTCTATTTGATATGGGGTTTCTGCGAAACATAAAACATGCAACAAACAGGAACTGACACTAGGCACTGGATCAATATGTTAGTCCCAAAAATAGTATAAAAAGTTGCCAAAAGTATATGAAAGTTGAATAATATTGGCATGGAACAATCAAAAATTATAGATACGATGGAGATGTATCACACCCCGACACCGGCGCCTTGCAGCGAGAAAGCACAATCAAAGTACATGATCCAATTCCCTTGGGTTTTCCTGCTGGGGAGGGCTGATTCCAGGATCTCATCCTTTGGTGTTGGCGTCCATTCTATGATGAATTCAGCCAATATGCTCTGCCATGAATAGTTCATGTACTCCCAAACTTGAGCGCAAAGCTTGACAGTTCCAATGCCCACTCTACTATTATGCCAGTTGCCTCTGGATTCCTCAAGATACACTGCAACGGAAACCGAGTGACCACCGTGACCTCATGTGCTTGAAAATAATGGCGCAACTTCCTTGAGGCCATGTGTAGGACAAAAAGCAACTTTTGCACGCCCTAATACCTTGACCTAGCCACCTGCAATAGGGAGCTAACAAAGTATACTGGCCGCTGCACCATTTTATTCTTTGATGTAACTTGCTCCTTAGTTGTCCTCCCTTGCACCACCATATCCTTCCCAGTATCTAGCTTTGCTGGGGAAGAAGCTATTTCATCAAAGGATGGTTGTGCCGCTGTTGTGCCCTCATTGTCGGCTTCCCTCTGCACAACTAGTGCAGCCCCTGACCACTTGCTTGGTCGCCGCCAAGTATAGCAGCAATGGTTCTAATGGTTTAGGCGCGACTAGAGTGGGCGCAGAAGATAGGTAGTTTTTCAGGTCATGTAGCACAACCTCCACTTTCATAGTCCATTTTACTAGACCCGCCTTTTTCCCGGGCGCGCTCGGCAGACCTAAAAAAAACCTATCAGAGCTGCAACACAACTGGCAAGGTGACGCACGTCCTTGACGGTCTTGGGTGCTTGGGTCTGCTTAATAGTCTTGATCTTGTCGGGGTTCACTTCAATCTCACGCTGAGATATGAAGAATCCAAGGAGCTTGCTAGAGGGAACACCGAATACACACTTCTCGGGGTTGAGTTTCATGTTAATCTTTTGCAAATTTGAGAAAGTTTCTTCCAAATCTAGAATTGCGGTGGACTTGTCCTTGGTCTTAACCATAGTATCTTCCATGTCGGCTTCTATGTTTGTGTGCAATAGTGGCTCAAAACCGATCAGAACCACCCTTGCGAATGTCGGACCTGCACTCTTTAGTCCGAAAGTCATCCGTATAAAGCAGTACGTGCCACATGGACTAATGAATCAAGTTTTCTCTTCGTCTTCTTTGGACATGAATATCTTGTGGTATCCGGAGTAGGCACCAAGAAACAAGAGCAGATCACACCCGGCGGTGGAGTCCACAATCTGGTCGATGCGCTGCAAAGTGATAGGATCCTTTGGGCATGCTTTGTTGAGATCAGTGTAATCAATACAAAGTCTCCATTTCCCATTCGCCTTGCGCACGACGACCAGATTCACCAACCAGGTTGGATGTAGCACTCCCCTAACCAGGCCAGCTGCCTCGGGTTTCTTGATCTCTTCTGCTATGAATTGATTCCATTCCAAATTTTTCTTTCTGACCTTCTTCTTGATGGGCCGTGCATGGGGGAAGAAAGCAAGGTGGTGCTCAATTACCTCCATGGGAGCACTTGGGATGTCAGATGGTTGCCTTGCAAACACAATGAGCGCACTTTCCTATTTGCTGTCTAGGGTGGCACTAATGGTGAAGGTACCAGCAGTGCCATCCTCCCTTGCAGATGCCTTCTTTGTGGCAGGAGGATCGACTTTGGATGTCTTGCTGGTAGAGCTTTTCGGCAAGTCCTCGACGGGCGTGTAGCACTTCGAGGAGGTGCCCTTCCCGGAAGTCTCACTGGATGTCTTGCCAGGCTTTTTGCTAGTCTTCGGCTTGGCGGGAGCTGTTACCTACTCGGCTTCTGCTGCAACCGCATATCTGTTCGGCTTGTCCATACAGATGACTTCTTCTTTCTAGTCGGAGCTGGTGGAGATGACACCCATGGGCCTTGGCATCTTCAATGTATTGTATGTATAGTGGGATGTTGCCATGAACTTGGCCAAGGCAGGGCAGCCAAGAATTCCATTGAACGGCAAGGGGATCTTAACCACGTCAAACCTGATCTTCTACATTCGGTAGTTGAGGTCTCCGCCAAACATCACCCGCATCGTGATCTTTCATTTTGGGTGGCTCCTTCCTGGGTTAGTTCCCCTGAAAGTCCCGCTTTTCCTAAGCTCTTCCTCAGGTATCTGCAGCCTTTCGATCACCTAGTGGGAGATCAATCTCAAGCCAGCCGCACCGGCGACTAACATTTTTGTGACCTTGAGGTTGCATATCATTGGTGAGTCCAACAGCGGTGTCAGGACCCTGATCCTAAGTCACACTGATCTAGCATCTAACACATCATATCACTTTGCGGCCTCACGCACGGTATTCCCATGGGTGCCACCTTACCTAGCCCAGGACCGTTTGCGCCTTTTGTCTCACATATATGATAGTGCCGCTAGCATCCATATGACAAAGAACCCGGGCTGACATGACTAGTCGTGGACCCAAAGTGGCGCTAACTTACAGGGACAGGCATACATGACCCAACAACGAACGTGTCGATCAACAACATATGAACCCAAGTCGTAGCAAGCTACATGGACTTAAAGGAACAACGTGTGACATTTCCCCGAAGGGACAGACACATGAACAAAGAAGGACACATGCCGACCAGCCTAAGTGTTCCGGGGCAATAGCAAGCTACCATGGCTCAATGGAAGCACTAGGAGACATTTCCCATTAAGAGAGGCTACCAAGGATGAACAACTAGGTTGTCATATCCCACACATACCAAGCATTTCAAATCATACACACAATATGCTCGATATGTGCAAATACAACATGGCATCACAACATAACTCTATGACTGTCGGGGGTTGGATACGACATATGCCAAAGGATGGCTTATCATGGTGGGAGCGAGTAGAACGTCGCCGGTGCCTGGAAGCGGGATGAGGCGAAGACATGCACGCCGGCGGAACTTACCCAGCTTCAGGGCTCTCCTAGGAGATAACACCCCTACTGCTGCTCTGCGGGGTCTCCGCATGATCACTAAGGCAAAGTGACTACAATGGTGCTCCTGGAGCTGTTTCGGGAGGCAGGAGAGGGCAAGGCTAGCTCTCTCCTCCCTGTGCTATCTGGTCTATCTCTGGAGGTCGCCTAGCTCGGAGTCGGCTTATCTTGGAGTCACCGTCTGGGACTCGGCTTGTCTTGGAGTCGCTCCTGGGACTCGGCTTGAGGGGCGCGGCCTGCCCCAATGTCTTGAAAGGTCCTGGGGCTCGGGTTAGCCTACCCGTGGCCCATTACTCCGACAATGACTCAAAGTATTTATTCAATAGGCTCCAAGTAGCAAGATATTACAAACATGGGTCTCATGACCCAACATTCAGAGCATACAAGTCAAACACATGTGGATGCTTAACATGTCTGAGTACAGACATCTACAAATGAAAAAGGCTGAGAAGCCTCACTATCTACCAGATCCTGCTGAGGGGACAAGATCGTAGCTGAGGTAGCAACCTAAACGTCAAAGTCCAAGCGAATTACTAGCGAGACTGAAGTAAACATAAATTAAGAAAACATGAGTACAAATGTACCTAGCAAGACTTACATCAGAACTAACTACATATGCATCATTATGAACAAAGCGATGGTGGGGTTTAACTACAGCAAGCCAGCTTTGACTCCGTGGCTATCCTGAACTACGACTACAAGTAACTCTTTTGAGGTGGCGCACATGAGTCCACATATTCACCATATCAATACACCACTATGGATCCGCCTCCCGTCTCCCTACGAGAACGCCATCCATAGCACTCACGCTTATCTTGCGTATTTTAGAGTATCCACTTTCACTTGTATATGAACTGTATAGGCAACCCATAGGTCCTTTACCGCGGACGCGGCTATTCGAATGGATGATGTTAACCCTGCAGGGGTGTACTTCTTCACAAATGCTCTCCCCACTTACCGCCATGTACATCTCATGTATCTCGGCAACCTTGAAGCAGAAGCCTGGCGAGGGTGTCGGCCACGACCTTACTAACCACACAAGTCTCTAGTCCATGTTTATCGCCTATTCAGGTTCCATCCATAGGGAGTCCGGCTGAGGTTTCCACATACGGCCCCGAACGACGTGTACAGGGTTCCACGACACCAAACGGGCGCCCGACATACCCGGCCACGTGCCTACCACATCAAAGCCCACCCACGGGTCAGCGCTGTGCACGGCCTCCAGCATCCTACAAACACCAGAAACTACTTGCAGTGCCTGGACAGAGGACAGGGGCGGTTAATAAGTCAAGCGGGGTCATATTTTAGGGCCCAACGTGTGGTAGTAGCTGTTCATGGATAAAAAAAACAGCAGTTCCTGAGGACGGCTTCAATGAGACAACCCACCATGTACTCCTACATGGCCTCTCACCGCTACCTTTACCAAATCGCATTCACACACAGTAGGACATGTTCACAACTTTCCAATTCATCCCCGATGAATCAGACCTGACACAACTCTAAGCAGTAGCAGGCATGACAAACAAGCATGAATGATTAGGCACATTAGGGCTCAAAGAACTCCTACTCATGCTAGTGGGTTTCATCTATTTACTGTGGTAATGACAGGTCATGCAGAGGAAAGGGGTTCATCTACCGCAGCACGTAACCGATGTATCAAGGTTGTCCTAATGCAGTAAAGGAGAGCAAAAGCGAGAGAGTGGGACTGTATTGGGATGAACAAGGGGTTTTGTTTGCCTGGCACTTCTGAAGATAGTATAGTTCTTCATCGGTGTCATTGAACTCATTGTTGGAACACGTCTATCGAGAGGGAACAACACCGGCAAATAGAGAATGAACATGATCAATGCAATGCAACAATATGATGCATGAATGTGCCATGGCAATATTCTATGGTTTGAGCTAATGCCACTAGCAACAATTTAAATGTAGTTGGTTTGAATACTAGGTTCAAATTCAAACTCCATATGTGATTTCCTAAATGCCATTTAATTGAATTGTCCTAAACAGAGGACATAAGTTGCTCTAACATGCATTCAAATGCCATAAACTGATTCTTTGGATTTTTCTGATCATTTTTCATATATAAATTATTTCATTCTGAGTTACGGTTGAATTTATATGAATTTTAGAAGTTTTAGCTATTTTCTAGAATTTCTGAATTATTTTAAATATAGAAATTGCTTACTGCGTAAGCATCACAACATCATGACGTCAGCAGGTCAACGGGGATAGTCTAGGTCAAACCTAATGCGTGGGGTCCACACGTCAGTGACACAGGGCTGGTTAGTGTTGCTGAAGGGTGGGCCTGGTCAACGACCACGTCAGCTAGGTCAATTCTGACGCGTGGGGCCACTGTGATTAGTTAATACTAAACAGGAAACTAACTGTTGTTGGTTAAGGGCGTGGGGCCCATATGTAAGTGGGTCAGGGGGTTAATTAGTGGGTGATTAGCGCTAACTAGGTGGCCACGTCGACAGTCGCCGGAGCCTCACCAGCGGTGACCTCGAACCGTGGCGGAGTTTGCTTGAAACTCGCCAGAGGCGACGGATCGATGCGCCAGGGGCACCAGAAGGTAGCCTATGCCCGTCCGCATCTTGGGATTCCAGCGGGAGTGCAGGGGTGACTGGAGTTCGCCAGAAGCGAGCTCGTGGCGGCTGCCGGAGCTCGGCTATTGATGGTTTTGCTGCTGCAGCGAGCTAGCGTGAAAACGGACGCACTAGCGAGGCGCTACGAGGTGCTGTGAGTGTGTTAGGCACCCAGCGTGACCAAATGGTCACTGGAGTGACACCGGCGTTGAGCTCGCGCTGTGGTGAAACGTCTCCAACGTATCTAGTTTTCCAAACACTTTTGCCCTTGTTTTGGACTCTAACTTGCATGATTTGAATGAAACTAACCCGGACTGACGCTGTTTTTAGCAGAACTGCCATGGTGTTGTTTATTGTGCAGAAAATAAAAGTTCTTGGAATGACCTGAAAATCCACGGAGATAACTTTTGGAAAATATGAAAAATACTGGCGAAAGAATCAAGGCTAGGGGGCCCACACCCTGTCCACGAGGGTAGGGGCACACCCTCCCCCCCGGGCGCGTCCCCCTTGTCTCGTGGGCCCCTTGATGCTCCACCGACCTCAACTCCAATTCTATATATTCCGTCTCGCAGAGAAAAAATCATAGAGAAAGTTTCATCGCGTTTTACGATACGGAGCCACCGCGCAGCCCTAATCTCTCTCGGGAGGGCTGATCTGGAGTGCCTTCGGGGCTCTGGAGAGGGGGATTCGTCGCCGTCATCATCATCAACCATCCTCCATCACCAATTTCATGATGCTCACCGCTGTGCGTGAGTAATTCCATCATAGGCTTGCTGGACAGTGATGGGTTGGATGACATTTACATAATCAAGTTAGTTTTGTTAGGGTTTGATCCCTAGTATCCACTATGTTTTGAGATTGATGTTGCTATGACTTTGCTATGCTTAATTCTTGTCACTAGGGCCCGAGTGCCATGATTTCAGATCTGAACCTATTATGTTTTCATGAATATATGTGAGTTCTTGATCCTATCTTGGAAGTCTATAGTCACCTATTATGTGTTATGGTCTGACAAACCCGAAGTGACAATAATCGGGATACTTCTCGGTGATGACCGTAGTTTGAGGAGTTCATGTATTCACTATGTGCTAATTCTTTGTTCCGGTTCTCTATTAAAAGGAGGCCTTAATATCCCTTAGTTTCTATTAGGACCCCGCTGCCATGGGAGGGTAGGACAAAAGATGTCATGCAAGTTCTTTTCCATAAGCACGTATGACTATATTCGGAATACATGCCTACATTACATTGATGAACTGGAGCTAGTTCTGTGTCACCCTATGTTATAGCTATTACATGAGGAATCGCATCCGACATAATTATCCATCACTGATCCAATGCCTATGAGATTTTCACATATTGTGCTTCGCTTATTTACTTTTCCGTTGCTACTGTTACAACTACTACAAAATTGCTATCTTTACTTTTGCCACTGTTACCATTACTATCATACTACTTTGCTACTAAATACTTTGCTGCAGATACTATGTTATCCAGGTGTGGTTGAATTGACAACTCAACTGCTAATACTTAAGAATATTCTTTGGCTCCCCTTATGTCCAATCAATAAATTTGGGTTGAATACTCTACCCTCGAAAGTTGTTGCGATCCCCTACACTTGTTATCAGGCGGCATGCTACGGTGAGCAAGGGGGCGGCGTCTACGGTGAGCGAACGAAGCAGAGAAGAGGGGGGTTCGATGTAGGGGCTCACAGCGGTTGCATCAGGCGACCAAGCGGGCTCGGGGAAGGCCGGACGGCGATGTACGGGCGGCGGCGATCTTGGACAACCGAGGGGGGAAATGGCGGCGTTGGAGATGCCATAGGGCTTCTGGCACCGTGTGGCTTGGTGGAGAGGACGACGACGTCGTGGCGGAGCTCGGGGACATCTCGGTGAGGCGGTAGGTGGTCGGCGGCCGTGGCTACGGCGAGCGGCGGCAATGGCTGCTCTCAGGAAGAGAGCAGAGAGGGGAGGGGAGAGAGCTTCAAGGATGTAGGACCTTGAAGTATGTCTAGAGGGGGGGTGATTAGACTACTTGACCAATAAAAACTTAACCTTTTCCCAATTTTAGAGTTTGGCAGATTTTAGCTATTTTAGGACAAGTCAAGCAATCATCACACAATTCAAGCAAGCATGCAAAGAGTATATAGGAAGCGGAAATTAAAGCATGCAACTTGCAAGAAAGTAAAGGGACGGGCTTGGAGGATTCAAACGCAATTGGAGACACAGATGTTTTTGGCATGGTTCCGATAGGTGGTGCTATTGTAACGGCTGCGCGAGTCCACGGGGGGCTCCACCCACGAAGGGTCCACGAAGAAGCAACCTTGTCTATCCCACCATGGCCGTCTCCCACGAAGGACTTGCCTCACTAGCGGTAGATCTTCATGAAGTAGGCGATCTCCTTGCCCTTACAAACTCCTTGGTTCAACTCCACAATCTTGTCGGAGGCTGCCAAGTGACACCTAGCCAATCTAGGAGATACCACTCTCCAAGAAGTAACAAATGGTGCGTTGATGATGAACTCCTTGCTCTTGTGCTTCAAATGATAGTCTCCCCAACACTCAACTCTCTCTCCTAGGTTTTGGATCTGGTGCAAAGAGGATTTGAGTGGAAAGCAACTTGGGGAAGGCTAGAGATCAAGATTCATATGGTAAGAATGGAATATCTTGGCCTCAACACATGAGTAGGTGGTTCTCTCTCAAAAATGGTAAGTTGGAAGTGTAGGTTCGTTCTGATGTCTCTCTCCACGAATGAAGAGGAGGTGGTGGGGTATATATAGCCTCCACACAAAATCTAACCATTACACACAATTTACCAAACTCGGTGGGACCGAATTGTTAAACTCGGTCGAACCCATTTAGTAAACCTAGTGACCGTTAATGATTTTTGGTGGGACTGACATGCATCTCGGTGAGACCGATTTGGTTAGGGTTAGGGCATAACGTAATCTCGGTAAGACCGATTACGCAAACTCGGTGAGACCGATTTGGTAAAAAGCTTTCCAGAGAGTTGGTCAGGTAAACTCGGTGGGACCGATTTGCTCTTTTCGGTGAGATCGAAATGTTACAAAAAGGAAAGGGAGATTTTACATTGAAATCTCGGTGGGACCGATTGCTCACTTTGGTTAGACTAAAATGTTATGAAGGGAAATAGAGAGATTACAACCCCATCTCGGTGAGACCGAGATCCCTATCAGTAAGACCGATTTGCTTAGGGTTTGTGGCAGTGGCTATGACTTTTGGAATCGGTGGCGCCGGATAGGAGGAATCGGTGTGACCGATTTTGGCTTTGGGTTTAGGTCATTTGTGGATGTGGGAAAGTAGTTGAGGGTTTTGGAGCATATCACTATGCACATGAAGCAAGAGGCTCATTAAGCAACACCTCATCCCTCCTTGATAGTATTGGCTTTTCCTATAGACTCAATGTGATCTTGGATCACTAAAATGTAAAATGAAGAGTCTTGAGCTTTTGAGCTTGAGCCAATCCTTGTCCTTAGTATTTTGAGGGATCCACTTTCATCATCCATGCCATGCCATTCATTGAGCTTTCCTGAAATAATAGTCTTGGAATAGCATTAGCTCAATGAGCTATATATTGTTATGAATTACCAAAACCAGCTAGGGATAGTTGCACTTTCAATCTCCCCCTTTTTGGTAATTGATGACAACATATAGATCAAAGCTTCGACAAATGATAATAAGATTCAATGACATCGTCGCTTTGAGAAGTATGTGCATGGGTTAATATTTTCTTTGGACTGCAAATGCACAATGAATTAGGCTCATGGGTTACTCTTCCATGTCACATACATCCTGGTGGAGCGCTCAAAATAATAAACAATGAATACAAGCACTCATCACCAAGCATAGTGAGTGATCACATAGGATAGATAGGATAATATCAAGCATGCATAAATGTAGCTTATGATCAAACACATGATCATCAATGTCTCACAAGCATAGTATCTCAACCAAAAGCAAACAAAGTTTAAAGAACCACCAAATAAAGCAAGAGAGAACAAAAGCAACACTCTTTCTCTCTCAGCCTATGATCTATACATTTTTCTCCCCCTTTGGCAAGAAGTTACCAAAAAGTTCATAGAAAATGCATAGTGCTAGATCGACTCTCAAGCTTGATCTTCTGGTGGTGGTGTCCTGATAGCTCCTTGGACGAAGGCTTCAGTTGAAGTAGAGGGTGCTGGAGTGGATGCTGGAGCTGGTTGCACTGGAACTATAGGGGCAGTAGCTGGTGCTAAAGTTGTTGCTCTAGTGTCTGTCACTGGCAGTGCAATTGACCTCTGAGCTCTGGGCACTCTGGGAAACACATTTGTGGTAGTCTTGCCCTTCCTCTCCTGCATATCATCCTGCAGCTACTCTACAACTGACTGAATCTCAGTTACTTTAACATCTAGATCATAGAATTTTTGTTCCATGATTCTTTCAAGGCTCTCCTGATTCTGAGTGAGGGTGGCCAACCCCTTCTCAATCCTCAGAGTTGATGCTATCAAGTAACCAAGCTGCTCCTGTTTGGTTTTCAAGAAATATTTAGATGCCTCCTCTTGAGTTGGCATCTTGGGAGCCTTCTCCTTCTTTTCCTTCTCCTTCTTCTCCTGAGCTTGAACTGATTGTGGATCATCTTCATTCATGAAAACCTCATTGTCCTCAAAGTCTGGATAAAGTGGAAAAAGTTCCTTATCCAACTGATATTTTCCTGTGCCCATCTTTGAGTTGATCAATTCCTGAATCTGAGGTGCATATCCACAGCTCCTCTTTTGATATGCTGCAGTCCTCTTGATGTTTCAATGATTAGGCTCATGACTTTGAACTTCTGTGCACATCAAACACATGCAGCATGTTGATGGCATGTCCTCTGATCATGTTATGGTCACCAGACTTGGGCAACAAAGTGTGCCTCAGAATCCAATTGATGGTTGGCAATCCTGACAGCAGAAAGTGAACTGATCCAAACTTGTGAGTCTCTACTGCCTTGTCTGGGATCTCCTTGTACATGTGAGCCATTGAAGTGTGATCCAACTTCTTCTTTGCATAAATGTCCAGGTCATCCTCATTTTCCTTGGGGGCATTTATCAGACTTTCCCATTCTTCAACAGTGGATTGGTACCTTGTACCTTCAGACATCCAAACAATTCTACCATCTGGGTAAAAATGTGTTGTGGAGTAGAACTGCATGATAAGCTCATCATTCCAGTTGGTGAACTTCTGTCCAACAAAATCAGCAACTCCACAAGCAACAAAGCTTTCTTGCACTCTAGGATAGTGCTGCTCATTGTCCTTGATGTAGGTCCAGTCGACCCACCTCATGTCACAGACTATGGGCTTCTTGTCCAACAGAATTGTTTCATAAAAGTCCTGCTGTTCCTTTGTATGGAACCTGTAGTCAACAGCAGTTCTTATTCTTGAAGCATATGGATCTTCCATCCTCCACAGTCTCAGCCCTGAATCCTTCCTGATTCTCATGTCCTCAGCCACAGGATGGGCATCATTGTGGTCTGGTATCTTGGGCTTGAGCTTTCTTAGGACCTGTCCTTCTTCATCTTCATCTTCAGCAACATTGGGCACTGGGGCCTTGTTCTTCTCAGCAGCTGGAATACTCCTAGTATTCCTCTTTGGAACTTGTTTGGCCTTGGAGGCAGCCCTGGGTGCTTCCTTGGGCTTGGATGTTGCAGCCCCTGATCTGATTGCATCACCCATAAGCTTAGGTGCCTTAGGTGCTGGTGCAGCATCCTCTTCCTCTTCATCAGAATCTCTTCTCATAGAGGGCTCTCCAAGGAACTTGGCAGTTGTGGTTCTTGCTCTCTTCTTTTTCTTGTCCTGATCACCATCATCCTTTGATTCAATTGTGAACTTGACAGTTTCACCAGTGGGGACTTTCTGAGGTTTGGAATAAGTGACTTTCTTCTCAGGTGCTTCTTTGGGTTGAGCCTGAGTTGGCACTTGAGTGGACTTTCTGGCCTTTGGCATTGGTGTCCTCTTGGCAGGAACTTTCTTCTTCAGACCTGGCTTAGTGCTATGTGGAGAGCCATATTCCTTCTTGAGCACCACTTTCTTGGAAGTGGCCTCATCTTCCTCAGCTTTGTAATCTTCATCCTCAGAATCTGAAGTTCTTTTCCTCCTTTGCCTAGTTGCTGCCTTAGGAAATTGCTAGGAGTACTTATGCTCCCTTCATCTGTAGTTGAGGGACTAGTGCCCTCACTCAAGTACATCTGCTCTTCTGACGTGTTCTGGCTGTCACTCTGATCTGACATACTACAAAAGCTGACTGCTGACCCTGTGAAGAGTTATAAATGAGATAGAATAGATGAGCATCACAAAATGCAGAGATTTTTGCAAAAGAATGATTCAAAAGTTCAGTTTTAGTTTTCCATAGAAAGCATTTCGAATCAACCGATTTTCAAACTCGGTGATACCGAAGCAGTTTTGGGACATAATTGATGATCTCGGTTGGACCGAGTCACAGTTCGGTGGCACCGATACTGCTAGGGTTTCACAGAATCCTCAAATCAGTTGCACCGATTAGTAATTCTCGGTCAGACCGAGAGTCACTAGTGCAATGGCATAAGCCAAATCGGTGAGACCAAGTTTTTCAACTCGGTGGGTCCGAGATGGTTTCAGCGGAAACCTAACCCTAAAAATTTGAATCTCATATAATCTATGGATTTCTTTGGCTGGATAGAAGAGTTTCAATCGTGGCAAGATTCAATAAAAATATAATGTGCTTGGAATCAGACGTGGATAGCACAAAGATCAAGTCCATACCCTAACTTGGCGGTGGACTTGCTACAGCGACAACGGCGGGGACGAAATCCGTTGACGGCGGCGGAGACCAGCGACAGCAGGCTGCTGGCGACGAGGAGACGATCCGGAGACCTCCGATGGCAGAGCAAGCTATTGCGCGGGCGAAGGGTTTCGGAGAAATTTCCAAAAAAATTCCCGTGGATATATATAGCCCAACCCTGTCGGTGTGACCGAGTGGAACAACTCGGTGGCACCGAGATGCATAACTGTGTTCAGTTACAGCAAATTGGTGAGACCAAGAAGTTCAAATCGGTTGCGACGAGATTGAAAACTCAGATCAACTTGGTGATCTCACTAGGACCGAAATGGAGGAATCGGTCTGACCGAGAATCACAAAGATGTTTTGGAAGTTTAAGTCTATGACGAATCAGGGACTCCGAGTGCTCCTCACACAGAGTTGTTCGAATCTAACTTGATCAAAGTTTGTGATGTAGAATGAATATAATTTGAGATGAGAAAAGCATAGATAGCTAAAGAAGGTTCTTAGACATTCTTGTCCATCCACTTGGCAAAAAGAAAAAGAACCCAAACAATCAAAACAACAAGTGGATGTCCTTGAATGAGTAAAATATGCACCAACATGCTCACAGAATAAGATGGCAAATGAAATATGTGGCAAAGCATGCACAACCAATTCTAGCATCTATCAAACAATTGCGATGACTAGGTCATCTATATATGAGTATATTGACTTAGGAGTCAAATGAGAACATTTGATCAAAGGTCATACTCATCGTTTAAGCTCAAGTGGGGTTACCACTTTTACATAGTGCATTGATGTGTTCACACCATTAGAGTTGCTTTGACTCAATTCTTAGAGTTAATATCCCCCTAGATGTGAGATTCCCCCTTAGAGGGATGAACTAACCTTGGGTTTTGTCGATGATGACTTCATGTAGGTGTTGAAGATGTAGATGCTCAATGTTGATGTAGATCACTTGGAGCAATCCTTTGGAGTGAGTTGCACTTTCAACTTACCTACATGGGTTAGTCCCACAAGGAACAAACAAGAATATCTAAGGGACTTCCGGACTAGGGGGTGTCCGGATAGCCGAACTATCATCATCGGTCGGACTCCAAGACTATGAAGATACAAGATTGAAGACTTTGTCCCGTGTCCGGATGGGACTTTCCTTGGCGTGGAAGGAAAGCTTGGCGATACGGATATGTAGATCTCCTACCATTGTAACCGACTCTGTGTAACCCTAGCCCTCTCCGGTGTCTATATAAACCAGATGGCTTTAGTCCATAGGACGAACAACAATCATACCATAGGCTAGCTTCTAGGGTTTAGCCTCCTTGATCTCGTGGTAGATCTACTCTTGTAACCCACATCATCAATATTAATCAAGCAGGGCGTAGGGTTTTACCTCCATCAAGAGGGCCTGAACCTGGGTAAAAACATCATGTCCCTCGTCTCCTGTTACCATCCGCCTAGACGCACAGTTCGGGACCCCCTACCCGAGATCCGCCGGTTTTGACACCGACATTGGTGCTTTCATTGAGAGTTCCTCTGTGTCGTCACCGATAGGCTCGATGGCTTCTTCGATCATCAACGACGATGCATTCCAGGGTGAGAACTTCCTCCCCGGACAGATCTTCGTATTCGGCGGCTTCGCACTACGGGCCAATTCGCTTGGCCAGCTGGAGCAGATCGAAGGCTACGCCCCTGGCTGTCAGGTCAGATTTGGAAGTTTGAACTTCACGGCTGACATCCGTGGGGACTTGATCCTCGACGGATTCGAGCCACAGCCAAGCGTGCCGTACTGTCACGATGGGCATGATTTAGCTCTGCAGCCGGACTGTACCATGGAGGCCGCACTCGAACCCGCTCCGATCTTCGACTCGGAGCCGGCTGTGCAGACCAAGGATGGATGGCTAGACACCACCTCGGGGGATGCAACCTCTACGGCGATAGAGCCGAACAACGATCTTGTCCCCCATGAAGCTCGTGACTCCGAGGTACTGGACTCCTTGCTGGACTCCGGTCCTCCCGCGCCCCCTCCAGTCGAAACCGGTTGGGCGCCGATCATGGAGTTCACCGCGGCGGACATCTTTCAACACTCACCTTTTGGCGACGTCTTGGGTTCGCTAAAGTACCTCTCGTTATCAGGAGAGGCCTAGCCGGACTGCGGCCAGGACGGTTGGGATGCGGACGACGAAGAAATTCAGAACCCACCCACCACCGACTTGGTAGCCACTGTCGACGATCTAACCGACATGCTAGATTACGACTCTGAGGACATCGACGGTATGGACGACGATGCCGGAGATGACCAAGAACCAGCGCCCACCGGGCACTGGAAAGCCACCTCTTCATACGACATATACATGGTGGATATCCCAAAGGATGGGAACGGCGAAGGAATAGCGGAGGATGACCCCTCCAAGAAACAGCCCAAGCGCCGGCGTCAGCGGCGCCGCTCTAAATCCCGCCATAGCAAGAACGAGGATTCCGGCACCGGAGACAATTATACACCGGATAGCGCCAAAGACAACCCACTCCAGCAAGATCCAGCACAGGAGGAGGGGGACGCCAGCCCTCATGAGAGAGCGGCCGAAGAAGAGGTAGAGGACTATATGCCTCCCTCTGGAGATGAGGCAAGCCTTGATGACGACGAATTTGTCGTACCTGAGGATCCCGTCGAACATGAGCGTTTCAAACGCAGGCTTATGGCCACGGCAAACAGCCTCAAGAAAAAGCAGCAGCAGCTTAGAGCTGATCAAGATCTGCTAGCCGATAGATGGACCGAAGTCCTTGCGGCTGAAGAGCATGAACTCGAACGCCCCTCCAAAAGCTACCCCAAACGTAAGCTGCTCCCCCGATTAGAGGTGGAGGCATATGATCCCGCTTCACCAGGAGACAATACGGCTGATCGACCACCCCGTGGTCGCGACAGAGAGGCCTCAAGGCCCTTCACTAGACCCGTACCCAGGCATCGCTCGAAAAGCACAAGGCCACAGGGGAACACTCCGGACCTGCGCGACATATTGGAGGATAAGGCAAGACAATCAAGATCGATCTATGGATCACGTGGGCGCCCCACGATACGTGACGATCACCGACACCCCGGACACAGTAAGTCCGGCCGGGCCGAACACAACACACAAAGCACTTTTGAGCTCCGTCGTGATATCGCCCAGTACAGAGGCGCCTCACACCCACTGTGCTTCACAGATGAGGTAATGGATCATCAAATCCCAGAAGGGTTTAAACCCGTCAATATTGAATCTTATGATGGCACAACAGACCCCGCGGTCTGGATCGAGGACTATCTCCTCCACATCCACATGGCCCGCGGAGACGATCTCCATGCCATCAAATATCTCCCACTCAAACTTAAAGGACCAGCCCGGCACTGGCTTAACAACTTGCTAGCAGAGTCAATCGGGAGTTGGGAGGACCTGGAAGCCGCATTCCTCGATAACTTCCAAGGCACGTACGTGCGACCACCAGATGCATATGACCTAAGCCACATAATTCAGCAGCCAGATGAATCGGCCAGACAATTCTGGACACGGTTCTTAACCAAGAAAAACCAAATCGTCGACTGTTCGGATGTCGAGGCCCTCGCGGCCTTCAAGCATAACATCCGCGACGAGTGGCTTGCTCGGCACCTGGGACAGGAAAAGCCGAAATCCATGGCCGCCCTTACATCACTCATGACCCGCTTCTGTGCGGGTGAGGACAGCTGGCTAGCACGCAGCAACAACTTCAACAAAAATTCTGGCAGTCCGGATATCGAGGACCATAGTGGCAGGTCGCGTCGCAACAAAAACAAACGCAGCATTAACGGCGATAACAGTGAGGATACATCAGTCAATGCCGGATTCAGAGGCTCTAAACCCTGTCAACAGAAAAATCCATTCAAAAGAACAACTCAGGGTCCGTCCAATTTGGACCGAATTCTCGACCGCTTGTGCCAATACATGGCACCCCTGAAAAGCCAGCTAACCACACCAATAGGGACTGTTGGGTGTTGAAGCAGGCAGGCAAGTTAATTGCTGAAAACAGCGACAAGGGGCTACATAGCGACAACGAGGAAGAGACCCGACCGCCGAACAATAGAGGACAGAAGGGTTTCCCCCCACAGGTGCGGACGGTGAACATGATATATGCCACGCACATACCCAAAAGGGAGCAGAAGCGTGCACTCAGGGATGTATACGCGATGGAGCCAGTTGCCCCGAAGTTTAATCCATGGTCCTCTTGCCCGATCACCTTTGACCGAAGGGACCGCCCCACCAGCATTCGCCATGGTGGGTTTGCCGCATTGGTTCTAGACCCAATCGTTGATGGATTTCATCTCACCAGAGTCCTGATGGACGGCGGCAGCAGCCTAAACCTGCTTTATCAGGTGTCAGGACCCCGACTCGATGCCACATCGATCTAGCATGGAACACCTCATATCACTTTGCGGCCTCACGCACGGTATTCCCACGGGCGTCGTCTTACCTTTGCCCGGGACCATTTGCGCCTTTTGGCACACATATATGATAGTGTCGCTAGCATCCATATGGTAAAGACCCCGGGCTGACATGGCTAGTCATAAACCCAAAGTGGCACAGACTTACAGGGACAGGCATCCATGACCCAGCATCGAACGTGTCGGTCATCAGCAAGTGAATCCGGGCTGTAGCACTGGGCTAACAGGACTCCGGTAAACCGGGCTGTAGCGGGCTGACAGGACTCCGGTATCCATCGCGTGACATTTCCCCAAAGGGACAGACACAGGAACGAAGAAGGACACATGCCGGCCAGCCTAAGTGTTCCGGAGCAGTAGCAAGCTACCAAGGCTCAGTGGAGACACTAGGAGACATTTCCCGGTAAGAGAGGCTACTAAGAATAAACAACTAGATAGTCAGATCCCACACATACCAAGCATTTCAATCATACACACAATATGCTCGATATGTGCAAATACAACAAGGCATCACAACATGACTCTACGACACCAGTACTTTATTTAAGGCTCAGAGAGCCATACATATCATACACACAAGTACGGGTCACATGACCCAGCATTCAAGTCATACAGACATACAAGCCAACAGCGGAAGTAACTTGTCTGGGTACAGACAACTAGTAAAATAAAAGAGGCTTGGGAAAGCCTAGCTATACTACATGGTCCTTCACAAGCTCAGGGTCACCACCCGGGCCTCGGTCTACTCATCAATGTCAACATCTACGAAGAACCCATCAGAAGGGGTTGCAGCATCTTCTGAAAAATGTAAATTAAAGCAACATGAGTACAAAGGTACTCAGCAAGACTTACATCAGATCCTACATACATGCACATTATCAAGAAGGGTTGGTGGGGTTATTGCAGCAATCCAGCTTTGACTCTTGGCTAAGCTATCCTACGATACACCAACTTGAAATGGTTTTGCGCACACGAGTCCACTACTCACCACTTCAATACACCACCGAGGAGCCACCTCCGTCATCCTACGGAAGAGCCATCCTCGGCACTCACGCTTATCTTGAGATTTTTAGTAGTTTCCAGTTTACTTGTCTATGGACTATATAGGCAACCAAGTAGTCCTTTACCACGGACGCGGCTATTCGAATAGATTATGTTAACCCTGCAGGGGTGTACTTCTTCATACACGCTCTCACCACTTACCGCCGTTTACACGACATGTACTCGGCAACCTTCAAGCGGAAGCCCAACGTGGGTGTCGGCCACGACCTACCTAAACACCTAAGTCTCTAGTCCAGGTTTATCGCCTATCCAGGTTCCATCCGCAGGGAGTCCGGCCGAGGTTTCCCATATGGCCCCGAATGATGTGTACAAGGTTCCCGAGATACCTAACGGGTATTCGGTACACCCGGCCATGTACCTACCGCATCACAGCCCACCCCTATGGTCAGCGCTGTCCACGGCCTCCAGTAGGCTACAAACATCAGAAACTACTTGCAACTCCTGGATAGAGGACTAGGGTGAATAAGAAGTCGAGAGGGTCCATTGGTTTCGGGCCCAATGCATGGTAGTAACTGATTCTTAAATCACACATACAGATCTCAGTGCTTAGGGACGGCTTCAATGAAACAACCCACCATGTACTCCTACATGGCCTCTCATCGATACCTTTGCCAAATCGTGTTCACCACATCACTCTCATTACCAGCACGATCATTTCACTCTAGCCCATCACCCAGATGAACCAGACTTGACACAACTCTAAGCATATGAGGCATAGCAAGGTAGGAACATCACACACATATGGCTCAATCAACTCCTACACATGCTAGTGGGTTTCATCTAGTTACTGTGGCAATGACAGGTCATGCAGAGGAAATGGGTTCAACTATCGTAGCACACAGCAGTTTGAAACGCGTTGTCTTAATGCAGTAAAAGAGAGCAGGAGCGAGAACATGGGATTGTATCGATATGATCAAATGGTTGGTTGCTTGCCTGATGGGTTGATGCTCTGATATTGCTCTTCGCTAGTGTAAACGTGGTACTCCTCGGAGGCAGAACCTGCCGCAAAGAACACCGATACACAACATTACCAAACAATATGCAACAATATGATGCATGCATGAAACATGGCAATATGAGTGTGTTGGGCTAATGCAACTAAAACCAGATGGGTTTGAACCATTTTGAATCAAAGATTCAAGTTTGAAACTCATACATGGCCCTTATAAGTGCTTTATCTAGTTCTGCTCTAAACATCCGGTTAGCTTGCTTAAACATGCATGAAACCAGTACAGATGGATAGATTGGATTTTTCTGATCATTTTTCATATATAAAACTTTGCATTTGGAGCTACGGTTGATTTACTATAAATTTTTGAAGTTTGGGCTATTTTCTGAAATTTATAAATCATTCTGGATTTATTTTAATTCCAAAAAAGGATTACCGCGTCAGCATGAAGTCATGCTGACCTCAGCAAGTCAACAGGCCGGTCCAGGTCAAACTGACCAGTGGGTCCCACATGTCAGTAGTTAATTAAACTAACTTAATTTAGTTTAAACTAATCTGGGTTAATTAGCAGAAGGGGCCCCACTTGTCATAGGCTCAGGGGTGTCAAACTGGGCCCACCCTGGTCAAAGTCAAAGTCAAACACGCTGGCGTCTAGCCGCCGGCGAGCCCGACGCGGCGGCGGAAGTGATTTTGGCCGTTCCGGCCATCAAATTGGTCGCGGAAGGCATCTAAGTGGAGCTGGGGACAAACCGCAGCTCTTGGTGGAGTTAGTTGGGATCGGGGTGGCCGGAATCGGCGCCAGCGACGACCTAGGCGGCCGCCGGAGTTCGGGTGGAGGCGAACTCGGGGCTAGGGTGTGCGGTGAGGTGCAGGGAGTGTATGGTTAGACCCTACGCGACGTGGTGAGTGCGATGGACACCGAGAGGTGACCGGAGGATGGCCGGGAGCACGTCGGCGACGATCTCCGTGGCGGTGCGTGCGGGTGATCTTCGTGCGGGTGCTACACAGTTCGGGGGCGAGAGAGGAAGGGAAGGGGAGGTAGATAGGCTCACAGGGCACTCGTGGAGGCAACCGGCGGGTCAGGGACGGACTGATGCAGCAACGGCGTTGAAGGGGATCTCCGGCGACGGCGGACTCGGGCGAAGTCGGTGCGGTGGACTCGGGCCACACGAGCACGCGGGGCTCGGCTAGCTCGACGAAGAGGATGGCGGCGGAGCTCCTAGACACGGCGAGACGGAGCACAGACGGCGGGGAGCGCGGCTACGGCGATGGGGCGGCGGCGATGGCGTCGGCCATGGCTGGGGAGCGCGAGGGAGAGGAGCTGGGGGGAGGAGCTGGTGTCTGCGGGGTCGGGGAGAGGGAGAGGGGTCGATCCCCATCATCAGCTGGACGAGGGGAGCAGCGAGGCGGCGGGCAGCTGCGTGGCACACATGCTGTGCTCGCTGTCGAGCAGCTGCCTGCCTGCCTGGCCAAGCCAAGCAGCTCGCTGGAGCGGTGGCTGGGCTGGGCCGGCAGGTGGGCCTCTGGGTGGCGCCAGATAAGTTTTTCCTATTTTCTGTTTCTGCTTTTATTCTGTAAGTTTGTTGAATTTCTAAAAATACCTAGGCAACTCCAAAATTTACCAAACTGCACCTGGTCCTTAGTTGGAATATTTCCAGCAAGGAACATTTTAGTTTGGGAATATTTGAGCATTTGAAATATTTTATAAATTTTAAATGCCCAAATTCAAATATTTATGACCTAATTCAAAGACCTTAGGATGACCTAGAAAACTGTGCATCACTTTTGGCAGGGGTTCTGAACCAAGACAAAAATGATGGACATTTTAGAAGGGCATTTCAGGTTCATTGAAATTTATTTTTAGTAAACCCTAGTTGTTTGAGAGGGGCTGGGGGTTCTGTCATCCCCATTTCAAGTTTCTGTTGAGAAAAATAGACATGATGCAACACTCTAATGCATGAACTAGCTAGGGTGTGACAAGTCACCCCCACTCAAAAGACTCTCGTCCCGAGATTTAGGTTCCTCCGGGAAGAAGGCGGGGTACTCAAGTCGAAGACGATCCTCCCTTTCCCAAGTTGCTTCCTTCTCAGAATGGTGCGACCATAGAACCTTGAGAAACTTGATATTACAACGTCGAGTGGTACGCTCGGCTTGATCAAGGATACGAACGGGGTACTCTCGATACGTGAGATTATCTTGAAGATCAAGCGTTTCGTGGTCCACTCCACGGATAGGATCCGAGAAGCAACGCCTGAGTTGAGAAACGTGGAAGACGTCGTGGACTCTGAAGAGATGCGGAGGTAGTTCCAATTGGTAGGCAACTTCTCCTCGTTTAGCGAGAATGCGAAAGGGTCCAATGTAGCGAGGAGCCAATTTTCCTTTGATACCGAAGCGATGGGTTCCCTTCAGGGGGGTAACCCGAAGGTAAGCCTTCTCGTCAACCTCAAAGGTCATAGCCTTATGTTTTCGGTCGTATTGACTCTTTTGACGAGATTGGGCTGTTTTTAACTTTTCACGAACAATGCGAACTTGCTCTTCTGCTTCCTGGATCATGTCCGGGCCAAAGAATTGTCTTTCCCCGGTTTCTGACCAGTTAAGAGGCGTTCGACACCTTCGTCCATAGAGAACTTCAAAAGGGGCTTTACCCAAGCTAGATTGATAGCTATTGTTATAAGCAAACTCAGCAAATGGAAGCCATTTCTCCCAATCCATTCCGAATGAGATAACAGAAGCTCGAAGCATGTCTTCTAGAATCTGGTTGACACGTTCTACTTGACCACTTGATTGAGGGTGAAAAGCAGTGCTAAAGGAAAGGCGGGTTCCCATAGCATTTTGGAAACTTTCCCAAAATCGAGAGGTGAAAAGACTTCCTCGATCCGAGTTAATTTCCAGTGGAACACCATGGAGAGACACTATTCGGGAGATGTATAAGTCTGCTAATTGACTAGAAGTTATACTCTCGCGAACAGGTAAGAAATGGGCTACTTTGGAAAGATGATCGACAACGACGAAGATAGCATTATTCCCTCTCTTGGTCCTAGGAAAACCGGTAATGAAGTCCATACCAATTTTATCCCATTTCCATTCAGGAATAGCTAAGGGTTGAAGGGTGCCAGCAGTCCGTTGATGCTCTGCTTTTACACAATGACAGACGTCGCAACTAGCAATATACTGAGCAATTTCTCTCTTCATCCTGGTCTACCAGGACCTCTGGCGTAGGTCCTGATACATCTTGGTACTACCGGGATGAATGGTGAGAGGAGATTCATGAGCTTCCTTAAGGATCAGTCGCCTCAAGTTTCGCACCTTGGGAACCACTAGACGATTCCCGAAGTATACGATTCCTTGATCATCAATGGAGAAACAATTCGCAACTCCCTTCTTGATGTTTCTCTTGATGCGGGAAATCCCCGGATCTACCTTCTGCGCTTTGATGATCAGATCCGTAAGGGTAGGTTTCGCCACCAAGGTGGAAAGGAATCCTTGAGGAACAATGTGAAGGTTAAGCTTCCGAAATTCCTCATGGAGAAGCGGTTGACTTTGTTGTAACATTAGATTGTTACAATAAGATTTACGACTTAGTGCATCAGCCATGACGTTGGCCTTTCCTGGGGTGTAAGTTATCCCTAAGTCAAAATCTGTGATCAACTCAACCCAACGTCTTTGCCTGAGATTCAAATCCGGTTGGGTGAAGATGTACTTCAGACTTTGGAGATCGGTGAAGATTTCGCAACGATTACCGAGGAGGTAATGTCGCCAGGTTTTAAGTGCATAGACTACAGCTGCAAGCTCTAGATCATGAGTAGGATAATTCTCCTCATGTGGGTGTAATTGTCGTGAAGCATAAGCAATTACGTGATGATCCTGCATGAGAATGCAACCTAGTCCTTGTCGCGAGGCGTCGCAATAGATAACAAAGTCCTTAGAGAAATCTGGTGGTACCAATACGGGAGCAGATGTCAGGCGTCTTTTCAGTTCCTGAAAGCTGTGCTCACATTGTGGGGTCCACTCGAACTTGTTATCTTTCTTGAGGAGTTCAGTTAGAGGTTTGGCAACTTTGGAGAAGTTCTCGACAAAGCGGCGACAATAGCTCGCTAGGCCAAGGAAACTCCGAACTTGCTTGACCGATTCAGGTGGAGCCCAATTAAGGACGGCTTGAACTCGCTCAGGGTTAACAGCAATACCTTTACCAGAAATTACATGTCCTAGATAGGTCACTTCTGACAACCAAAATTCACATTCAGAGAACTTGGCATAAAGGCGATGCTCTCGAAGTTTCATCAACACTAGCCTTAGATGTTCGGCATGTTCTTCCTTGTTCTTGGAGTAGATGAGTATATCATCGAGGTAGACCACAACGAATTTATCCAAATACTCCATGAAGATTGAGTTCATTAACCGAGAAAAGGTGGCTGGGGCGTTGGTTAAACCGAAGGACATGACGGTGTACTCATATTGACCATAACGAGTAACAAAAGCCGTTTTAGGAATGTCCCCGTTCTGGATTTTGATTTGATGGTAGCCCAACCTCAAATCCATTTTAGAGAAGACTGAGGATCCAGCGAGCTGATCATACAGGTCGTTGATCCTGGGGAGCGGATACTTGTTCTTAATTGTGACCAAATTGACAGGTCGATAATCTACAACCATCCGGTCCGTACCATCCTTCTTCTTGACGAAGAGGACGGGGCAAGCCCATGGAGATGAACTAGGTCGGATGAAACCCTTCTTCAAGGACTCATCGAGTTGTTTCTTAAGTTCGGCTAGTTCAAAAGGTGCCATCTTATAGGGTCTTCTAGAAATTGGGACAGTTCCTGGAATGAGATCTATCACGAACTCGACATCTTTGTCAGGTGGAACACCTGGCAATTCCTCTGGGAAGACATCCGGAAAGTCACGGACTACCGGAACGTCCTCAAGGTCTGGCAAAGGACTGGCGTTAAGAGAATATAGCTGTCGCTTGGCCACTCGGGTCAAGACATTGACTATCTTTCCCGAAGGATGTGTGAGTCGAACAGTCCTAGAGAAACAATCAATTTTGGCATGATGGGCTGACATCCAGTCCATGCCCAAGATGATATTAATATCCGAAGATTTGAGAGCTATTAAAGAAGCGAGAAAAACAAGTCTGTCGACTTGAATTTCATTCCCATGGCTTACTCTAGAAGTTTGCCATTTGGATCCCGGGGTTTGAATTACCATAGAGGTGGGCATCTCATAGAATGTGGTGTTATGCAAACGAGCATAATTTTCAGATATGAAAGAATGAGATGCTCCAGTATCAAAAAGAACAGATGCCGGGTGGCAATTAACAAGGAGCATACCAAGAACGACGTTGGGATCCTCTTGAGCTTCCTCAGCAGAGATACAGTTGACATGGCCATGTGCAGCGGTGGCCGACTTGGCGTGGAACACTTTCCCTGTCGGCTTGCCACGGCCAACAGCTTTTGCAGATTGGTTGGGGTTGGTCTGGGGGCACTCGCGCAGATAGTGGCCCGATTCCCCACACTTAAAGCAAGTCACAGAGCTGGTACGTGGAGAAGCACTGTTGGTTGGACCACCATAGGACTTGGTTGGTGCAAACTGTTGAGCGGGGCGAGGCGCCTGGAAGGATGGCCTCGGTGTGAACCTGGGTGGCAGGGCAGTGTTAGGCACCCACACGCGGCGCTTCTGTGGACCAACACCGGATGAGGAACCCATGTCATGGCCATGCTTGCGTGTTGCTTCATAATCAGTCTGACCAGACTCAGCACTGATGGCTTTGTTAACAAGCTTCTGAAAAGATGTGCACTCATGCAGACGAAGGTCGCGGCGAAGCTCAGGACTAAGTCCCTTACGGAACCTTGCTTGCTTCTTGGCATCACTAGAAACTTCCTCAGTTGCATACTGTGTAAGGTTACTGAACTCCCTGCTGTAAGCGTCAACAGAGAGTCGACCTTGAGTGAAACTGCAGAACGCCCCACGCTTACGGTCCATGAGACCCTCCGGAATGTGATGTTCACGGAAAGCCTCGCTGAATTCAGCCCAAGTAGTGACATGGCCCGCTGGGCGCATAGCTCCATAGTTCTCCCACCATAGACTGGCAGGGCCTTCAAGATGATATGCAGCAAAGGTGACCCTATCAGCCTCAGCTACTAGCGCAGAATGCAGTTTGTGAGTAATACTGCGAAGCCAGTCATCGGCGTCGAGAGGCTCGACGGAGTGGTGGAAAGTGGGTGGATGTAACTTGATGAAATCACTGAGTGACACCAAGTTATTCCTCTGATGGTGTGCTGTGTTTTGCTTGATGCGCTCCAACAAACGGTTAGTCTCCCACTTGTTTCTCTCCGCTTCTAGCATAACTTCGGCCAGAGAGGGTGGTTGAGGCAGGTTTATTCCCCCAGCTCTGCTGCCTTCGGCCTGCTCTGGGGGAGCAGGGTTGGTGCGAGTGTTAACCATCCTAGGAAACAAAGCAATGGTTTAGTCCAGAATGATAAGATTCCGACATAGAATGTAGAATGTAATGGATAACTTGGAATGTAAGATGATCATCCGTATGACATGGTAGATACAGAAGCTGCTTCTTTTAATCCATCGTCATACACACCATACAAGGTTTAGTACAGAACCAAACAAAGTACTACTACGGTGAAAAGAGGATTACATCTCATCGGAGGCATTCCGAGCTCCTATACATTATTTTTCTACACCTCCGGAAGGCGGTACAAACTAAGTCATATCCACGAGTCACGCAGGACGGTGGACGATATAGCTAGTACGATACTAGTGATACTACTACTAACTCAGACAGCTCCGTAGTAGTCTTCATAGAAGTCACCTCCATAGCCTGGAAGCTTAACGTGATCATCCGGAAACAGTCGGTCCCGTGGAGCTTGTGGACCATAGGGGCTAGGATGAGGTCTTGGACCAATAAACGGTGGCCTACGAGGACCACGAAGTGGGGTGATGCCTCCTACATCACGCCAATCCATCACGTCTGGCAGAGCAGATCTCACAGGATAGAGATCTCGCATATCCATATATCCAGCTTGCATAGCCGGTGCAAACCGAGTCAAAGTGGCCCAATGATCAGCACGGCTATGGAAAAGCTCTAGTCTCAAGGCCCGATTTTCACGGTCCTTGTCTTCAAGCAACTGTGCAGTGGTGCGGTTCCGTGAATCCTCCTGAGTGGAGTCAGCATAGATAGCCCGGAGATACCCTTGTGCTCCTGGAAGTGATGCTGGCATATACCAAAAGTCAGAGTCCCGAAATAGGCCAGTCCTGACTCGCATGATGGTCATCATAGAGTAGGCAACATCCTGCACAGCCATCTCAATAGTAACCCCGAGTCCATAGGAGCAGTGGAGGGGCTCGGTGGATCCAGGATAAGATGGAAATATCCTGACAGTGCAAAAATATTGACTTTGATTAAAGTCTCGGAATTACTCTTCGACCATGTACTCAGGATACCAACGGTATCCAGCCTCAGTCATTACCCTGACCAACATAGCAGTATGGCCGGGTACATCTAGACATCGAGTCAAACGAACCACTTGATTCTGAGGACGGGACGCCATCTGGAACATAATAAACACAAGACATTAAGATTCCTAGCAGAAGTTGGACAGCATAACGGCTGTAAATGCTCAAAAAGGATTTTGAGGCATTTTACAAAGAATTGCATAGACACTCAACAACATCATATCAAGGTTCTGGGTTCATCTTAGCAGCATAATGGGGTAGTAGCACTGAACTAGGCTTGTAACCATCAAACCTATAAGGTACTACTGATTAGTAACACGTGAACCTGATAGAGAGGAGGGATCCTAGTCCTTAACCCCTGGTAGAAGAATAGACTGACTCAGATCAGAATGTTATGAGATAAAGGAGTAAAAAGAGCCTTACGTTCCATCCCACAAACAATTCCCCTATATATAACTAAAGAATTTCTAGACTCAACATCGACCAGTTTGGCTTGGAGAACCTACAGGCAGTCCGGCTCTGATGCCAACGCTGTCAGGACCCCGAATCGATGCCACATCGATCTAGCATGTAACACCTCATATCACTTTGCGGCCTCATGCACGGTATTCCCACGGGTGTCGTCTTACCTTTGCCCGGGACCGTTTGCGCCTTTTGGCACATGTATATGATAGTGTCGCTAGCATCCATATGGTAAAGACCCCGGGCTGACATGGCTAGTCGTAAACCCAAAGTGGAACAGACTTACAGGGACAGGCATCCATGACCTAGCATCGAACGTGTCGGTCATCAGCAAGTGAATTCGGGCTGTAGCACTGGGCTAACAGGACTCCGGTAAACCGGGCTGTACCGGGCTGACAGGACTCCGGTATCCATCGGGTGACATTTGCCCGAAGGGACAGACACAGGAACGAAGAAGGACACATGCCGGCCAGCCTAAGTGTTTCGGAGCAGTAGCAAGCTACCAAGACTCAGTGGAGACACTAGGAGACATTTCCCGGTAAGAGAGGCTACTAAGAATAAACAACTAGATAGTCAGATCCCACACATACCAAGCATTTCAATCATACACACAATATGCTCGATATGTGCAAATACAACAAGGCATCACAACATGACTCTACAACACCAGTACTTTATTTAAGGCTCAGAGAGCCATACATATCATACACACAAGTACGGGTCACACGACCCAGCATTCAAGTCATACAGACATACAAGCCAACAACGGAAGTAAATTGTCTGGGTACAGACAACTAGTAAAATAAAAGAGGCTTGGGAAAGCCTGGCTATACTACGTGGTCCTTCATAAGCTCAGGGTCACCACCTGGGCCTCAGTCTACTCATCGATGTCAACGTCTATGAAGAACCCATCAGAAGGGGTTGCAGCGTCTTCTGAAAAATGTAAATTAAAGCAACATGAGTACAAAGGTACTCAGCAAGACTTACATCAGATCCTACATACATGCACATTATCAAGAAGGGTTGGTGGGGTTATTGAAGCAAGCCAGCTTTGACTCTTGGCTAAGATATCCTACGATACACCAACTTGAAATGGTTTTGCGCACACAAGTCCACTACTCACCACTTCAATACACCACCGAGGATCCACCTCCGTCATCCTACGGAAGAGCCATCCTCGGCACTCACGCTTATCTTGAGATTTTTAGTAGTTTCCAGTTTACTTGTCTATGAACTATATAGGCAACCAAGTAGTCCTTTACCGCGGACGCGGCTATTCGAATAGATTATGTTAACCCTGCAGGGGTGTACTTCTTCATACACGCTCTCACAACTTACCGTCGTTTACACGACATGTACTCGGCAACCTTCAAGCGGAAGCCCAACGTGGGTGTCGACCACGACCTACCTAAACACCTAAGTCTCTAGTCCAGGTTTATCGCCTATCCAGGTTCCATCCGCAGGGAGTCCGGCCGAGGTTTCCCATACGGCCCCGAATGATGTGTACAGGGTTCCCGAGATACCTAACGGGTATTCAGTACACCCGGCCATGTACCTACCGCATCACAGCCCACCCCTACGGTCAGTGCTGTCCACGGCCTCTAGTAGGCTACAAACACCAGAAACTACTTGCAACTCCTGGATAGAGGACTAGGGTGAATAAGAAGTCGAGAGGGTCCATTGGTTTCGGGCCCAATGCATGGTAGTAGCTGATTCTTAAATCACACATACAGATCTCAGTGCTTAGGGACGGCTTCAATGAAACAACCCACCATGTACTCCTACATGGCCTCTCATCGATACCTTTACCAAATCGTGTTCACCACATCACTCTCATTACCGGCACGATCATTTCACTCTAGCCCATCACCCAAATGAACCAGACCTGACACGACTCTAAGCATATGAGGCATAGCAAGGTAGGAACATCACACACATATGGCTCAATCAACTCCTACACATGCTAGTGGGTTTCATCTAGTTACTGTGGCAATGACAGGTCATGCAGAGGAAATGGGTTCAACTACCGTAGCACACAGCAGTTTGAAACGCGTTGTCTTAATGCAGTAAAAGAGAGCAGGAGCGAGAACATGGGATTGTATCGATATGATCAAATGGTTGGTTGCTTGCTTGCCTGATGGGTCGATGCTCTGATATTGCTCTTCACTAGGGTAAACGTGGTACTCCTCGGAGGCAGAACCTGCCGCAAAGAACACCGATACACAACATTACCAACCAATATGCAACAATATGATGCATGCATGAAACATGGCAATATGAGTGTGTTGGGCTAATGCAACTAAAACCAGATGGGTTTGAACCATTTTGAATCAAAGATTCAAGTTTCAAACTCATACATGGCCCGTATAAGTGCTTTATCTAGTTCTGCTCTAAATATCAGGTTAGCTTGCTTAAACATGCATGAAACCAGTACAGATGGATAGATTGGATTTTTCTAATCATTTTTCATATATAAAACTTTGCATTTGGAGCTACGGTTGATTTACTATAAATTTTGAAGTTTGGGCTATTTTCTGAAATTTATAAATCATTCTGGATTTATTTTAATTCCAGAAAAGGATTACTGCGTCAGCATGAAGTCATGCTGACCTCAGCAAGTCAACAGGCCGGTCCAGGTCAAACTGACCAGTGGGTCCCGCATGTCAGTAGTTAATTAAACTAACTTAATTTAGTCTAAACTAATCTGGGTTAATTAGCAGAAGGGGCCCCACTTGTCATAGGCTCAGGGGGGTCAAACTGGGCCCACCCTGGTCAAAGTCAAAGTCAAACACGCCGGTGTCTAGCCGCCGGCGAGCCCGACGCGGCGACGGAAGTGATTTTGCAGTTCCGGCCACCAAATGGGTCGCGGAAGGCATCTAAGTGGAGCTGGGGACAAACCGCAGCTCTTGGTGGAGTTAGTTGGGGTCGGGGTGGCCGGAATCAGCGCCGGTGACAACCTAGGCGGCCGCCGGAGTTCGGGTGGAGGCGAACTCGGGGCTAGGGTGTGCGGTGAGGTGCAGGGAGTGTATGGTTAGACCCTACGCGACGTGGTGAGTGCGATGGACACCGAGAGGTGACCGGAGGATGGCCTGGAGCACGTCGGCGACGATCTCCGCGGCGGTGCGTGCGGGTGATCTTCGTGCGGTTGCTACACAGCTCGAGGGCGAGAGAGGAAGGGAAGGGAAGGTAGCTAGGCTCACAGGGCACTCATGGAGGCAACCGGCGGGGTCGGGGACGGACTGATGCGGCGACGGTGTTGAAGGGGATCTCCGGCGACGGCGGACTCGGGTGAAGTCGGTGCGGTGGACTCGGGCCACACGAGCACGCGGGGCTCGGCTAGCTCGACGAAGAGGATGGCGGCGGAGCTCCTAGACACGGCGAGACAGAGCACGGACGGCGGGGAGCGCGGCTACGGCGATGGGGCGGCGGCGGTGGCGTCGGCCATGGCTGGGGAGCGCGACGGAGAGGAGCTAGGGGGATGAGCTGGTGTCTGCAGGGTCGGGGAGAGGGAGAGGGGTCGATCCCCATCATCAGCTGGACGAGGGGAGCGGCGAGGCGGCGGGCAGCTGCGTGGCATGCATGCTGTGCTCGCCGTCGAGCAGCTGCCTGCCTGCCTGGCCAAGCCAAGCAGCTCGCTGGAGCGGTGGCTGGGCTGGGCCGGCAGGTGGGCCTCTGGGTGCCACCAGATAAGTTTTTCCTATTTTCTATTTCTGCTTTTATTCTGTAAGTTTGTTGAATTTCTAAAAATACCTAGGCAACTCCAAAATTTACCAAACTGCACCTGGCCCTTAGTTGGAATATTTCCAGCAAGGAACATTTTAGTTTGGGAATATTTGAGCATTTGAAATATTTTATAAATTTTAAATGCCCAAATTCAAATATTTATGACCTAATTCAAAGACCTTAGGATGACCTAGAAAATTGTGCATCACTTTTGGCAGGGGTTCTGAACGAAAACAAAAATGATGGACATTTTAGAAGGGCATTTCAGGTTCATTGAAATTTATTTTTAGTAAACCCTAGTTGTTTGAGAGGGGCTGGGGGTTCTGTCATCCCCATTTCAAGTTTCTATTGAGAAAAATAGACATGATGCAACACTCTAATGCATGAACTAGCTAGGGTGTGACATCAGGACACGGTGCGCAAAATGGGCATAGATCCCTCAAGGATTAAACCTACCAAGACGACCTTTAAAGGCGTCATACCAGGTGTAGAAGCCAATTGTACAGGAGTTAATCTTCGACATAGTCCCGTTCCGCAGCGGCTATCATGCCTTGCTCGGACGTACCGCGTTCGCAAAGTTCAACGCGGTGCCGCACTACGCATACCTCAAGCTCAAGATGCCCGGCCCTAGAGGAGTCATCACGGTCAACGGAAACACTGAACGCTCCCTCCGAACGGAGGAACATACAGCGGCTCTCGCGGCAGAAGTACAAAGCAGCCTTTTAAGGCATTTCTCGAGTCCGGCTGCCAAGCGGCCGGACACAGCTAAGCGTGCCCGAAGTAACCTACAACACGACCACCTGGCACGTTTCGAGCACGCGTAGCAGTGCGGCCCCAACCCCAGCCCCTGTAAAACATTAAGACAGACCCTTCGCGTACTCCATTATGCTCTGAAGATACCATGGGCATGGGGCAAGGGGCTCGACCACGATAAGCCCAGACTGCGGCTCAACCGCACCAGGGGCTCTTAAGTGTGTCGTTTCTTTTTTTTCCTTTTATTTTTTACCTACAGGACTCCGTTCGTCAGAGGCCCTGTCCGACAGCAGACATGCCGAACCCACGATGCAACAGCCAGGGATGGAGAAAGGCTACAACGAAAACCAAGGTGGTCTCCATCATGAGCATTAAATTTGTTTTATGCATTATTCCGTAACCTACCCTTGGAGGGGGACATGTTAAACAGTCCCATCCCTTGCTTACCGCACCACTTGTATCGTCCTGGACTTACAGCAGTTTTTATTGAATAAAGCAATGCAGCACATTTTTGCTTCTAATTGCATTTCTTTCTTACACATATGTTCATCTATGACATGTTGCATCCGTACGTTTTGGTACGGCTAAATACACCAGGGGCTTATGTTTCCCGCGTTATGGTGTGATAAGTCCGAACACTTTCACAAGTGTGGCACCCCGAACTTATATGCATCGGCTCCGAATCATGTTCTTCGGTCAATAGTTGGGTTTGCCCGGCTCCCACGTTTTGGTACCTTACGTTCCGTTTTATCGGCTAAGGTAGCACTGGGAGAACCACTGCGATTGCGCCCCAGTTGAGCTGGGTTAACGCCTCAGTGGAGAAAGCTAAAACTGACCGTCATGATGAGGCGAGAGCTGGTCGCTGTTCGAGAGGTTCTTTGCGAGTCCCTAAAGACTTATGCCACTTCGAGCGAGGAGCCGGATTCTGTCCGGCCAAGGCGTGGATAGCGCCCCAAATTCGGCCTTCCGAAAACTAGGGGCATCGCCGAAATTTAAAATTATCTATTTCTGTGGCTAAGTGAGAGTGTTCAAGCATTATAAGTTCGGTTGCCTTGTTCGTTGTGTTGAGCGCCTCCCTAGATGGACCCAAAAATGGGAACAAGAGCGCTCGAGTTTATCCCGAACACCCCAGCACTCGTGGCATGGGGGCTGAAGCCGACGACTTGCCATCTCTCAGATTTGATAAACAACCGCATAGAAGGTAATATTTTAAATTAACAAGCATTGCTTAGCGCATATGAACCAAGTTTTCAGCGCACAGGATAACAAAATGCGAGTCTACTCAAATATTACATCTTTGGAGCACTCACCCGCAATAGTGCGGGCGCCCTTCAGCACACTCCTATAATACATCTCGGGCGTGCAATGCTCCTTGCCCTCTGGTGGGGGTCCGTCACAAGCTTCTGGGCATCCATCTTGCCCCAGTACACCTTTGCGCGGGCAAGGGCCCGACGCGCACCTTCAATACAGGCGGAGTGCTTGATGACTTCAACCCACGGGCACGCATCCACTAGCCGCCGCACCAGGCTAGAGTAGATCCCAGGCATGGCCTCCTTAGGCCACAGCCGAACTATGAGGCCCTTCATGGCCTGTTCGGCCGCCTTGTGGAGCTCGACCAGCTGCTTCAGCTGGTCGCTAAGGGGCACCGGATGTTTGGCCTCAGCATACTGAGACCAGAAGACCTTCTCCGTCGAGCTCCCCTCCTCGGCCCAGTAGAATGCGGCAGCATCGGACACGCTGCCAGGAAGATCTGCAAACGCTCCTGGAGAGCTCCGAATTCGGGTAAGCGACAGGTAATTAACACTCACATGCTTACTTTGCATGAAAAATGCCTTACCCGCTGCTATTTTCTTTACCGCCTCGATCTCCTGGAGGGCCTTGTAGGCTTCGGCCTTAGCGGCTTTGGCACTCTCAAGAGCCGTTGCAAGCTCGGACTCTCGAGTCTTCGAGTCACGCTCTAGGCTCTCATCTTTCCTCATGAGATCCTGGAGCTCTTGCTGTACCTCCGCCACCCGCGCCTCCTGTTTCTCTCGCTCGGTGCGCTCCACAGCCGCATTGCGTTCGGCCGTGGCCACCGCCTCCTTCAGGGTCGCCACCTCGTTAGTGGCCCCTACAATACCCCAGTTATCCTTGTCATTCTTCTTGCAACCAAAATCCTTTTCTGTAAGGTACAATTTTCATAAGGTATTACTCACCTTATTTTTCCTCGAGCCGCTTCTTGGCATGGCCGAGCTTGTTCTCGGACCGCTCGAGGTTTTCCTTCAAAGTTTTGACCTCCGCAGTCAGTGCGGCAGAGGTCAGCAGCACAGCCTGCAATCCCATATTGACATATTTTCATGACTCCTGCGATTATCTTTCTAAAGATCCTCAGTCCGGATTTTCTTTCCGAACACCGAACCAAGCATCAGGGGCTACTGTCTATGCGGTACCATTTTATATATATTGAAATTCTTACCTCAAAGCCTATTAGAAGGCTGCTGCAGGCTTCGGTCAGCCCGCTCTTGGCAAGCTAAACCTTCTGAATCACCGCACTCATAACAGTGCGGTGTTCCTCTTTGATGGAGGCGCCGTTGAGCGCCTCCAGCAAATTATTCGGCACCTCCGGTTGGACGGAGGCAGCCGGCATCGCGGTCTTGCCCTTCTTCCGAAGGGGTCGCCCGCCGGACTCCGGAGCCACTATGGGTTCCGGGGCTGAGTCCGGTGCAAAGTTCGGGAGGTTGTCCTGCGACACCTCCGGGGCCCTCTCCTCCTGGTGGGTCCCTTCCTGGGATCCCACCTCGGCATCGTCCGCATCACGAGGGGTGGAGGCATCGTCCACTCTTGGACCCTTCGGCCTCCCTTGTTGGGGAGGCCTTCCTTTTCTTCCCTCCCCCTGCTGGGGGAGAGGCTTTCTTCTTCTCCTCCTCGCCTTGGTGGGAGGAGTCGGCCTCGGATTCATCGTCCGATAGCACCTAAAAACGGGAACTCTTCCGAGTCCCCGTGGCCTTCTTCTTGGCCTTCTTCTCCGGCACCATGTGGGGTGCCGGAGCCAGTAGCCCCATTAGGCGGGTGTCAGCTGGGTCCTCTGGCAATGGGGCCGGACAGATAGCCTGCGCGGCCTTCTTCAGCCAGTCTTGTCAAAGGAAAGGGAGTTTAGATCCCGCATAGAGTCAAACTATGAATAACAAGCGTCCCGTAAAGGATAATATCACTTACCTCGTCAGCTGGACGCTGCGAGCTGAATCCACGATCTTCGGTAGCGGATGCAGGAGCCTCGGCGCCCTTGAACCGCACCTTCTAGACCTCTTCGTACGTAGTGTCGAAGAGCCCATTCAAAGTCTGGTGCAGCGCCACATATTGAAGCCCCGTCGTTGGCATGGGAGAATCTGGCGGATGAGCATGACCTGGACTACATTGACAAGCTTGAGCTTCTTGTCCAGCAGCTTCTGGATACAGGCATGGAGTCCGGTCAGCTCCTCCGAATCCCCCCCAGATCCAGCCACTCTCTTTCCAGGAGGTGAGCCGTGTAGGGATGCCGGATCTGAATTGGGGGCCATTGCCCAATCAGGGTCACGCGGCTCAGTGATGTAGAACCACCCCGATTGCCACCCCTTAATGGTTTCCATGAAAGTACCCTCCAGCCACGTAACGTGGGACATCCTGCCCACCATGGCGCCTCCGCACTCCGCTTGGCTGCCCTTTACAACCTTCGGCTTGACACTGAAGGTCTTGAGCCACAAGCCGAAGTGGGGCTGGATGCAGAGGAAGGCCTCGCACACGATGATAAACGCCGAGATGTTGAGGATAAAATTCAGGGCCAGATCATGGAAATCTAGGCCGTAGTAGAACATGAGCCCCCGGACAAAGGGATGAAGTGGGAAGCCCAGTCCGCGGAGGAAATGGTGAAGGAATACTACCCTCTCATGGGGCCTAGGGGTGGGGGTGAGCTCTCCCTCGTCGGAGAGCCGATGCACGATGTCGCTGGACAAGTATCCGGCGCTGTGCAGCTTCTGGATATGCCCCTCCGTGACGGAGGAGGCCATCCACTTGCCTCCCGCTCCGTACATGTTTGGAGAAGGTTGAGGTGAGATGTGCGGGCTTGGCCGCTAGAGCTCGAGTTCGCAGAGATGGATAAGCCAAGGAGGAAGAAGGCGCAGGTAAAAAGGTTGGATCTTTATTCCCTTATATGGGCGGACAGAAACACGCGTCCCCACCGGCCTGGTAAACCTCTCTTATCCCCCAAGCGTCGCGAATGATGGCGCGGTTGGGTTACCCACGTCCGTATTGATAGGAATCCCGGAATAAGGGGAACACGATCTCTGCTTCGACAAGACGTGCCAAGGAAACCGCCTCGCTAAATGCGCTGAGATGGAACAATAAAAACAATTCGAGGGCTTGGTAGTGGTGCGACGTTACACCACAAAATACGTCAGCAGATTGAACTTGTGTAATATTATTCTCTCTACGGTTGTATGTGGAATTTATTTTGCAGAGCCGGAAACTACCCTGGTGTTCACAATCTTCTATAAATTCTTCTGAGGAGGAACCCGCCTTGCAATGCCGAAGACAACATGCGCGCCGGACTCGTCGTCATTGAAGCCTGGTTCGGGGGCTACTGAGGGAGTTCCGGACTAGAGGGTGTCCGGATAGCCGAACTATCATCATCGGTCGGACTCCAAGACTATGAAGATACAAGATTGAAGACTTCGTCCTGTGTCCGGATGGGACTTTCCTTGGCGTGGAAGGCAAGCTTGGCGATACGGATATGTAGATCTCCTACCATTGTAACCGACTCTATGTAACTCTAGCCCTCTTTGGTGTCTATATAAACCGAATGGCTTTAGTCCATAGGACGAACAACAATCATACCATAGGCTAGCTTCTAGGGTTTAGCCACCTTGATCTCGTGGTAGATCTACTCTTGTAACCTGGGTAAAAACATCATGTCCCTCGTCTCCTGTTACCATCCGCCTAGACGCATAGTTCGGGACCCCCTACCCGAGATCCGCCGGTTTTGACACCGACAATATCCATAGACATAGAGTGATGCACACACAAGATGATGTCCATGAAATCATTAGGTTACCTTGTCCCTTGTCTTACCAACATGAGGGTTTGTGACTCCTTGAACTAGTGCAAGATGTGGAAGTTGATTGCACTTGTTCTTGCCAAAATGATATGAGTGAAGAATGTTGGCGGAGTCACCCTCAAGAACTCTCTAGTTCTTCTTCTTCGGGATCCACATCATCTTGATGGGAATCCTTGGAGTTGTAGTTGTACTTGATGAAGTAGAACTTGACGTAGTCTTGGGGACCCACTTGAACGAGGCTTTAGGTGCTTCTTCAAATGCATCAATCTCTTCTTGAAGCTTGTCCTTGCCTTTGTTCTTGTGGTCTTGTGGTGGAAGATCATCTTGAGCTTGTGTTCCCTTGAAGGAAGTAGGATCATACTTCTCTTGTTGAGGAACAAACTTCGTCTTGGGGTAATGTTCTTCTTCCCACTCAACTCCATTGGCATTGAACTTTCGTTCAAAACCAACACCTTGATTCTTTCGGTGCCTTCCTTGCTTGCGTACAATTTCCTCGAATTGCTTACTCCCGGAAAGGCTCATGTAAACACCTTTCTCTATAATTCCCTTCAATAAGCTATTTTCTTGCTCAAGTGTAACTTGGCTAAGAGAATCATTAGTGGAATCAAGAGAACTACTAGAAGCAACAATATTGGATTTGACATTATTATTGTTACTACTAGAGGAAGTATCTTTCTTGTACTTGTTACTAGACTTGACTTGAGGCATGTAAGTAGATAAGAGTAAACACTTAGCAATGTAAGAAGAACTTTTCTTGCGGAGATCATCATTGATTGCTTTTAAGAACTCATGCTCTTGCTCAAGATTGAGCTTTTCAAAGCGTAACTTCTCATGAGCCCTTAAAAGTTCTCGATGATCTTCATAGATAGTTTCATGAGCTAACTTAAGAGAGTTTAGTTCTTTAGTTAGACGCTCAATCTTCTCCTTATCATTGTCATTCGTTTTATCTTGATTAGCATCATTAATTGACGTTTCATCATAGTATTCATCACTAGAGTTGTCAACAAGTAAATCATCATCCACAAGCAAGTCATCTTCATCACTATTGAAATCAACATACTCGGGATGTGTTACCTTTGGACCTTTGGCCATGAAGCATCTTCCAACACCTTCATTTGGTGAGTCAGATATGTCGTAGGAGTTGGTTGACACAAGTTCTAGACCGGCAACACCTTCATCTTGAGTATATTCAGAGTCAGAGTGATAGCTTCTCTCGGAGTGATTGTCGGAGTCGGAGCCGGATACCCATTCACCAACATGAGCTTGATGTCTTCATTTTGTGTAGCTCCTTGATGACTTGTCCTTCCTTTCCGAATCCTTGCTTCTCCGTGAGGGTCTTCGTTCATAACGATCATCTCTACTCCTCCTCTCTCTTGGTGGTGATTCTTCTCTTTTGCTCCTTCTTCTTGGAGAATCTTCTCTTCTTTTGTAGGGTGTCGTACACTCATTGGAGTAGTGTCCGAGTCTCCCACAATTGTAGCAATTGCGCTCTTGACTAGAAGATCTTTTGTCATTGTAAGACCTTGACTTGAAGCTTCTTTCTTTGCTTCTACTCTTGTAGAATTTGTTGAATTTCTTCACCATTAAGCTCAACTCTTCATTGAAGGTTGATTTCTCACTTGATGATGTGGGGGCTTCACTTGAGGCTTTGTAAGCACCACTTGACTTGTTGTGAAGTTTCTCCTTATCCTTGAGTGACATCTCATGAGCAACAATTCTTCCAATGACTTCCGTTGGCTTGAGATCTGTGTAGTTTGGCATCATTTGAATCAATGTGCACATGGTATCATACTTTCCATCCAATACTCTTAGAATCTTCTTGATGATGAATTTTTCCGTCATCTCTTCACTCCCTAAGCCGGCAATCTCATTTGTGATAAGAGCAAGCCTAGAGTACATTTCAGTGACACCTTCACCATCCTTCATTTTGAACTTGTCAAACTGACTTTGGAGCACATCCAACTTGGATTCCTTGACGGACTTGGTACCTTCATGCATATCAATCAAAGTATCCCAAATTTCCTTTGCATTCTCAAGACAGCTGATTTTGTTGAATTCTTCGGGGCACAATCCGTTGAAGATGATATCACAAGCTTGAGCGTTGTATTGCAGCATCTTCCATTCTTCCGCATTAGCTTCACGGTTCGGTTCTCTCCCATCAAAAAATTCACCTTGGAAGACAATACAAATAATTGCCCAAACGGCGGGGTTATGTCCAAGAATATGCATTTTCATCTTATGCTTCCAACTAGCAAAATTAGTACCATCAAAGTAAGGACCTCTACGGAGATAATTTCCCTCGCTAGACGCCATACTCTCCTAGGTTGTGAAACCAAGGCTATGACCACCAAAAGCTATGGAAATCAAAGCAAATGGAGACCAAAGCTCTGATACCACTTGTAGGACCTTGAAGTATGTCTAGAGGGGGGGTGATTAGACAACTTGACCAATAAAAACTTAACCTTTTCCCAATTTTAGAGTTTGGCAGATTTTAGCTATTTTAGGACAAGTCAAGCAATCATCACACAATTCAAGCAAGCATGCAAAGAGTATATAGGCAGCGGAAATTAAAGCATGCAACTTGCAAGAAAGTAAAGGGAAGGGTTTGGAGGATCCAAACGCAATTGTAGAAACGGATGTTTTGGCGTGGTTCCGATAGGTGGTGCTATCGTACATCCACGTTGATGGAGACTTCAACCCACGAAGGGTAATGGCTGCGCGAGTCCACGGAGGGCTCCACCCACGAAGGGTCCACGAAGAAGCAACCTTGTCTATCCCACCATGGCCGTCGCCCACGAAGGACTTGCCTCACTAGCGGTAGATCTTCACGAAGCAGGCGATCTCCTTGCCCTTACAAACACCTTGGTTCAACTCCACAATCTTGTCGGAGGCTCCCAAGTGACACCTAGCCAATCTAGGAGACACCACTCTCCAAGAAGTAACAAATGATGCGTTGATGATCAACTCCTTGCTCTTGTGCTTCAAATGATAGTCTCCCCAACACTCAACTCTCTCTCATAGGTTTTGGATCTGGTGGAAACATGATTTGAGTGGAAAGCAACTTGGGGAAGGCTAGAGATCAAGATTCATATGGTAGGAATGGAATATCTTGGCCTTAACACATGAGTAGGTGGTTCTCTCTCAGAAATGGTAAGTTGGAAGTGTAGGTTCATTTTGATGTCTCTCTCCACGAATGAAGAGGAGGTGGAGGGGTATATATAGCCTCCACACAAAATCTAACCATTACACACAATTTACCAAACTCGGTGGGACCACATTGTTAAACTCGGTCGGACCGATTTAGTAAACCTAGTGATCATTAGTGATTTTCGGTGGGACTGACATGCATCTCGGTGAGACCGATTCGGTTAGGGTTAGGGCATAATGTAATCTCGGTAAGACCGATTACGCAAACTCGGTGAGACAGATTTGGTAAAAAGCTTTCCAAAGAGTTGGTCAGGTAAACTCGGTGGGACCGATTTGCTCTTTTCGGTGAGACCGAAATGTTACAAAAAGGAAACAGAGAGTTTACATTGCAATCTCGGTGGGACTGATCGCTCACTTCGGTTAGACCGAAACGTTATGAAGGGAAACAAAGAGATTACAACCCCATCTCGATGAGACCGAGATCCCTATCGGTAAGACCGATTTGCTTAGGGTTTGTGGCAGTGGCTATGACTTTTGGAATCGGTGGCGCCGGATAGGAGGAATCAGTGTGACCGATTTTGGCTTTGGGTTTAGGTCATTTGTGGATGTGGGAAAGTAGTTGAGGGTTTTGGAGCATATCACTAAGAACATGAAGCAAGAGGCTCATTAAGCAACACCTCATCCCTCCTTGATAGTATTGGCTTTTCCTATAGACTCAATGTGATCTTGGATCACTAAAATGTAAAATGAAGAGTCTTGAGCTTTTGAGCTTGAGCCAATCCTTTGTCCTTAGTATTTTGAGGGATCCACTTTCATCATCCATGCCATGCCATTCATTGAGCTTTCCTGAAATAATAGTCTTGGAATAGCATTAGCTCAATGAGCTATATGTTGTTATGAATTACCAAAACCACCTAGGGATAGTTGCACTTTCAAAGGAGGTAATAGGTGCAGAGGGTCGGGGGATGCGTGGCACCCTCGGGTGAGTCCAGTGGCGAGCAGGCAAGCAGGAGGTGGCCGACGCGTGCTCCCTTGTGCCAGCCATGCGCGCCTGTCCCTCTGGTAAGAGGAAGACGACAAAAGGAGGTGGGCTGGGCTGGCCGACTGGGCCGCCAGGTAAGGCCAGGGAAGTGGGCTGCCAGGTAAAGTGCCATCTCGCTCTCTGTTTTCTATTTTGTTCTACATTTCAATTTTTTGGCTCTGTTTGGCTTTATTTAAAATACCAAAACACATACAAACATCATGAAACTGCTCAAGGCCACTGTTTGGAATATATCCAACAGTAAACATTTCAGTTTATGATTATTTGGACATTTAAAATATTTTATAGCATTTAAATGCCCAAATGCAAATAGAATATGATTTAATTCAGTGACCTTCTGTTGACCTACAAAACTGTGCACCATTTTTGTCAGAGGTTCTAGACCAGAGCAAAGATGATGAACATTTTAGAAGGGCATTTCAGGCTCATTGAAAAAGTATTTTAGTAACCCTAGTTGATTTAGGTGCTGCTGGGGATTTCTGTCATCCCCATTTCCAACTTTCTGTGAAAAGTAAACATGATGACATGAAAATCAAGCAAAGGCAACAAGGGGCTGAGCTAGGGCTGTGACAAGTGGCAAACACCAGACCACAGTCGTGCGATCAGAGTGATCCTCGACATAAAAAAATGGTAGGTGTGTGGGACCACTTGAGGGGCTTTTGCGCATCTGCTGTCGGCTTTGCCGACTGACTTGACGCGCCCACTCCTTGAGCTAGCGTTGGAGGAGTGCAAAGATGCACCTCCGTCAATGCACATTGCGTCTGTTGCCTCCTGGAATTCTTGTTCGCTAGACACATCATCCTCATCCTAATTTCTTCATCTTGTCATTTCTTCTTTCTGTCCTTGGCGGGCTTTTCTTTCTTCCGGGCAGTGTTGCCACAGCGTCCTCCTTGGCCACCACTGCCCTTCTTGCTGTACCCACCTGTACTGTCCTGGACCTTCCCCTTGTCCCGTTTCTCATACTCAGCTTTTTTTCTCCTCTAGATGCTCAACTTGGTGGCACTCTATGAGGTCGTGACCTTTGGTATGGTGATCTTGCAATATGGCCCGTCAGATTTGCTAGCTTTCTCTCCTGCCGCGGCAACCTGGCAATCTGCGCATGAAGATGCTTCCTTGCCGGTACTCTCCGTTTTGGGTTGCTTGCCAGTGTTGGAGTTGCCAGATCCTTCCACAGCCATAACTACCTTGCCTATATGCTTCGTGTTGCGTCTTTGACCTTTCTTTCCCGTGGTGGCTGCGTCGTCATTTTTAGAATCTACTTTGGCGGCATTGTCCTCCCCAAGAAGCCTTCTCTCTTCTTCAGCGCGCTCACATTTGTCCGCCAATGTATAGAGTTTGTTGACGGTCTTCAGCAAGAGGATATGCATCTTCTCTCGCATCTTGCGGTTGCGCACACTCGTGTGGAACGCGGCAACCACGTCCGCGGGGTGGATATTAGGTATGCTGGGATGTACGCGGCTAAACCTCTGGATGTACTTGTGCAAGTTCTCCCCTTCCTTCTATGGGATCACTTGTAAGTCGTTGGGCAATCCTGGACTTTTCTCTCCCTAGGTAAAAGCACCAAGAAAATCATTGCAAATATCTGACCACGAGGAAATGGAGTTTTCCGACAAGTTCATTAGCCAAGACCTCACTTTGGGCTTGAGTACCAATGGGAAGTAGTTGGCTAGGATCTTCTGGTCTCTTCCCCCAGCAGCTTGCACAACAATCGTATAAATGCGCAAGAACTCTGACGGGTTTTGATTGTCATCGTCTTTTTTTGGGACCTCGGGATTGAACACGCGGACGGACGGCCAGCGGACTTGCCGCAACTCACGTGTGAAGGCGGGCACCAGACATCATAAGGTAAGTACCAGCCAACAAGGGGCGCTGGTGCATCGACGACTAGGCTGTTGCGCTTGTCTAATTGACAGTGTGCCTCCCGGCGCTGTTGGATGGTGGTGCGACCGTCTTCCGGTCATTTGTCAAGCAACACTTGCCCTTGATCTCACTATGTTTGCGGGTCTGAGGAAGCCATCGATGTGTCATGATGTTGTGCATCTTGCTGGCCCCGCTGCAAGTGTTGGTGTTGTCGCTAAGATTTTTGTTGAGGAGGTGATTGCACCATAGGTGCACCGTCTACCACACAGCCTTTGGTTTGAGGCGCATGCGCAGTTGGTGGCCGCCGAGAAGCCTCCATGAACTAGAACATGTTCACATTGGCAAACTCTATCAAAGTGCGAATGGTGGCCCTCCACTCATCCATCTTGTGAGCTACTGGAGGAAAATCCAGCAAGATCTGTGCTCGCGCCATTGCCTCATCGCTATTGCAGGCATGTTGGAACACAAAGAGGGCGGCGTCGCTCAACTCTTGGCAGAGACAATGGCAGCGTCGTTGCGCTCTTGTCTCCACGCCATGCGGGAAACAATAGGTTGGCGTGGCAGAAGCTACGCCCATTGTTGGGGATATAATGCCTAGGAGGGGCCGGGCTATGTTCATCCATATTGAAGCCCATGAAGACAAGGAGTATGGCGCTTTACTATTGAAGCTTAGAGGCCTGGAGCCCAAGGGAGGATTAAGGCCCATAGACATAAACCGCCATGAGTTATATAACTTGAGTTGTAAGTTAGGGAAAGGTAGAAACCGGGCCGGACACGGGTATCAGCTGGCCTCGGTATTTTGTAAACCGTCGGGCGTCAATCTGTGTATATAAATGGACGCCCCGGCGGCGGTTCAGGGACAAGAAATAACAACTCGAGAGATAGGTAAAGTGGATTCGCTCCCTGCTCATCGAGTCCCCATCAATTCCACCACAGCTGGACCATAGGCTTTTACCTTCACCGCAAGGGGCCGAACCAGTATAAACTCCCCGTGTCCTTTGTCTAGTTTAACCCCTTTAAGCTAATCTTGTTGCGATGGCTCCACGACTAAGTCCTCGTGCTAGGACATCTGATGTGTTAATTCCACGACAGTTGGCGCCCACCGTGGGGCTATCGCACGATGGTTTTGAGTTCTTGAAGGGCAACTTTGAAGGACTCAAGGGATGCGCGGTTGGCCAGATGACCAAGAGTCGTTGCTGCAAGCTTTACATCGATGATGCAGGATGGGGCCCTGAGGCCGGCTCAATCGAGTATGGGTACCGGGTCCCCTTTGGTAGAAATCATGTATTCATCAGCAAGATCGGCGAACCGGGCCCTCAGCCGGACATCTGCACCGACCTTGTCGAGACGGCTCAGCGTGCCAGCCCTTCCCGGTTTCAGCCTGCCATGAAGCGTGTGTTCGTGGGATTCATCCATGGTGCGGAAGCTGAACCGGTGTCTGATGGTGAGATGGTCGTTTACTCAGATGGTGAATCATCCACTGCCGAGACCGAGTCACTATACCAGCTACAAGATGGCCAGTTCGGGGGCTGTTCCGATGGCGACAGTATTCTGGACCCCTTTGAATTGCCAAACCGGGTTGCAATTTTCATGGCCGGTAGACAACCCACCTTGCAATCTTCAACTGCAGCAGCAATGACTTCCGGATCGGCAGCAGGAGCAGGAGGCCCCGCGCGCTGATCGGCCCAAGTTCTGTCCAGTTTATTGGATGCCTGGATGACACTGTTGACCACAACAGTTACCCCGGAAACTCAAGATCGGCATAATGCGGAGGTCACAAAGCTGCGGGATCAGATAACTCAGGCCAAGGAGGACTGGGCGGCTGAGGAAACCAGGATGGCTGATGAGCAGGCCGCTTTAGACGCCCAGTCACAGCGGATTCAAGCAGAGAATTACCGGCCCATGCTGAATCAGAACGCTTCAAACGAAGTGTTGAGGAGGAGGCACCAGTCTCGTTTGCCGCGAGTTTATGAAGTAATGAATCTCTTCAACACGCCAGGAGCTGGATCCAGTAATCCGTCAGTAGTGAACTAGACTGAGGCACCTGGGACAGGAGCGCCGGGTCAGCCACGGGGGACGGACCCGCCTTGATGAATAGATAACCCGCCGCAGTTGATGTCGACCCCGCGGGGTCACTTCTCCACCCGTTTGGATGATATGATTGCTACAGCGTCCCGATTGGCGGCTATTCCAATGGCGGGTGAGTCTCCAGTGGCGGTTAAGACGCGGCGGGCCAGGGATCTCCTTCAAACCTCTATGGAACAACATCAAGGTTATTCATATAGCAGAGACAGAATCCACTCAACCCCTCGACCGAGCAATACTCATAGCAGGCACGTTGATGAACCAGCTGTGTCAAGTAGTGCGCGGAACCGTGATGCCCCCGAGGGCCGAATCTGGTGCGCGGTGGTGCGAATGCTCAGGATGTGGTGGATAATGGTAGAGCGCGTAGGGAGACCGAGTTAGCAGCGCAGTTGGCAGCGCAGTATGCGAATCATCAAACCGCTCCGGTTCGGCCGACGACGTCAATGGAACGAGGGCTGGCTTTCAGCTTTTGGGGTGTGCCGTATCTCACCCCGGCTCTACGTAATGTGCGGTTACCCAAGGATTTCAAGGGTCCGCGTAAGGTGCCTAATTACACCGCTGATTTACCCCCCGATTCATGGGTTGAAAGTTATGAGATGGCGATGGAGATGTTGGATGTGGATGAAGCGGCGTGTGCTAAGTACTTCACCATGATGTTTGATGGAACGGCTCGCACTTGGTTAAAAAGTCTGCCCGTTAATTCTGTCGGTTCATGGGACGAGTTGAAAGCCCGGTTTATAGCAAACTTCAAAGACACGTGCAAACAACCCATGTCAATCTTGGATCTAGCCGCTTGTGTCCAAGGAGAAGGCGAATCAACAATTCATTGGGTGCACCGGGTTTCGGAGATCCTGCATTCATCGGACCGCATCAATGCTGATTCGGCAATCATAACATTGGAGGGCAATTGCCGGTTTAAACCCCTGAAGTTGAAGTTGGGATGGCTCAAGCGTCACTGCAATGACATGGGAACACTTATGGTAGCTTTGGTTAAGTATGCTGATTCTGATAGTACCAAGGATCCCGAGTCTGATGACGAGAAGCTGAAGAAGGGAAAGAAGAATGTCGGCACAAAAGGACAGCAGCATAACCAGGCAAGCCATGGGAATAACGGTAAGCGCAAGGCGGGCAATAATTCTGATTTTGTGGCTAACACCAACATCCAGGGTAATAATCAGTGCCGTAAAGGTAAACCGCTCTAACGGGGCGGAGGATCAGGTATGAATCTGGAGCGCTTGTTGAATCAGCCCTGCCCAAAGCACGGGACGCAAGATAAATCGGCTACGCACCTCTAGAAGGATTGCTTCATTATGCGAGAGTTAAAAAATTCAAATCTCTTCTGGTATGATCATGGGCCATCCGGCAGTTCAGGACCCGGGTTTCACAGGCCGGGTTATGGTGGAGGTAACTCCGGTTCAGGTTTTCAGGGTAACCAAGGGGGACAGGGCAATCAAGGCAATTAGGGCAACCAAGGTGGTTATAATCAACAGGGGAATCAACAACAGCAGCAGTTGGGTTATTAGAGTAACCCGAAGCAGTTAAATAGTGGACAGTATCATGTCTTCACTACTAGTCTGTGCAAGCGCGATCAAAAGCTTCATAAGAGGGCAGTGAACTCTGTTGAACTGGTCGTGCCCCGTTATTTGCGCTGGTCCAAACAACCTATTGTGTGGAGTCGAGAAGATCATCCGCCCCGGGTTGATAATCCGGGTCATCTGGCGTTGGTGGTCGCACTGCAGGTTGGAGGTTATAAATTCACCAAGGTGCTCATGGATGAAGGGAGCAGTATCAACATCTTGTATTATGAAACCTTCCGGCATATGGGGTTAACGGATAAAAATCTTAAACCGTCGAACACTGTTTTTCACGGTGTGGTGCCTAGTAAATCGGCCTACCCGGTAGGTAAGATAGCTCTGGAGGTGGTTTTTGGAGATGATCATGATTCAAGATCAGAGACATTGACCTTTGAAGTGGTAAAAATCAGAAGTCCGTACCATGCCCCGTTTGGATGGCCGGTTATGCTAAGTTCATGGCAAGGCCGTGTTATGTTTATCTACAGCTCAAGATGTCGGGTCATAAGGGGACCATCACGGTTCATGGTAGCCGCAAGATTGCTTTGGAGTGCGAGGAAGGTGATGCGGCTTATGCTGAGTTGGCTTGTGCAACGGAGGAGTTAAAATTCTATAAAGACAATGTTGATCCGGCGGATATGACTTCTCTGAAGAAGCCCACTACAGAGCATGATCCGGCTTTAAAGTTTAAATCGGCTGATGAGACTAAGTTGGTTGATTTTGTTCCTGGCGATTCATCCAAGCAGTTTAGCATCAGCGTTAACTTGGATCCGAAATAGGAAAGCGCGCTCATCGAGTTCATCCGTGAGAACCGGGAAATCTTTGCATGGAAACCTCTGACATGCCAGGTGTACTGAGGGAACTCGCTGAGCACACTCTTAATATTGATCCCAAGTTTAAACCGGTCAAGCAGTTTCTTCGCCGCTCTAATGAAGAGAGACGCAAGGCCATTGGTGAGGAGGTAGCCCGGCTCTTGGCAGCAGGGTTCATTATGGAGGTCTTTCACCCTGAGTGGTTGGCTAACCCGGTGCCGGTACTCAAGAAGAATGGCACTTGGCGTATGTGTGTGGACTACATAGATTTGACCAAGGCTTGCCCAGCTGATCCCTTTGCCCTCCCCCGTATTGATCAGATTATTCATGCTACAACGGGTTGTGAGCAGTTGAGTTTTTTGGATGCTTATTCGGGTTATCATCAGATCAAAATGGCGGTTAAGGACCAGGAGAAGACGGCTTTTATAACTCCCTTTGGAGCCTTCTGCTATGTATATATGCCTTCTGGACTCAAGAGTGCCCAGGCGACTTATCAACGGTGTGTGCAGAACTGCCTTCATAATCAGATTGGGCGCAATGTTCATGCTTATGTGGACGATATCGTGGTGAAATCCAGGAAAGGAGAAACACTCATAGCTGATTTGCAGGAAACTTTTGATAATCTGACGGTTTATAAGATGATGCTTAATCCGGCCAAGTGTGTTTTTGGTGTACCAGTTGGTAAGCTCTTGGGTTTTCTGGTGTCTAACAGGGGTATTGAAGCTAATCCAGAAAAGATCAAGGCTATCACGTCCCTGGGTAAGCCAGCTTGTATCAATGACGTTCAATGACTGATGGGTTGTATTGCAGCGCTAAGCCGGTTTATCAGCCGGTTGGGGGAGAAGGCGATCCCTCTGTATCAGATGATGAAGAAAATAGACAATTTTGTCTCGAGTGAAGCAGCTAATGCGGCGTTTGAGGATCTAAATAAGCAGTTGGCCGAACCGCCCGTCCTTGCTGCCCCCATTGATAAGGAACCATTGCTGTTATACGTGGCTGCTAACGCCCGAGCTATTAGTGTGGCTATTGTGGTGGAGCACAAAGAGGCTGGTCAGGAGTATCCGGTTCAACGGCCGATTTAATTATTATATCAATGAGGTACTTATCGAGTCCAAACAGCGATATCCGCATTGGCCGAAGCTGGTGCATGGAGTGTTTATGGCGAGCCGGAAGCTTAAGCACTATTTTAAGGGCCATCCCATTACTGTGGTCAGTTCCGCTCCATTGGGAGATATCATTCAGAACAGGGAAGCGACTGGTCGGGTTGCTAAGTGGGCTATTGAGCTTGGGCCTCACGGGTTAAAATATATGCCTCGCACTGCTATCAAGTCTCAAGCGCTCGTGGATTTCATCAATGACTAGACAGAGTTGCAGGCACCGGAGGATAATCCGGATAACACATACTGGACTGTTCACTTAGATGGATCCAGACAATTGGAGGGCTCGGGGGCTGGAGTGGTTCTTACTTCCCCTCGAGGTGAAAATTTTTGTTATGTTCTCCGCTTAATGTTTCCCTGTACTAACAATGCAGCTGAGTATGAGGCCTTGCTCCATGGTCTTCGGATGGCTAAGGAGATGAACTTAATCTGGGTACGTTGCTTTGGCGACTCCGATTTAGTGACTCAGCAAGTATCCGGTACGTGGGACTCCAAGGATCCGCTTATGGCGGCTTATAGATGTGAGGTGGATATCATTGCCGGTTACTTCAAGGGTTACCAGGTCGAGCATATTGATCGGAGAAAGAATGAAGCGGTGGACGCTCTAAGCCGGCTCGGTTCCCAGCGTAAACCGGTGCCACCCAATGTTTTTCTTGATGTTCTGCATAATCCGTCGGTCAAAATACCAACGGAGGAGGATCTGGCTATTCCTGACCCAGAGACTCAATTGGTGGTAGTTCTTCATGCTATCCCTGATTGGACAGTGCCGTACCTGGCGTATATGACCCGAGGCGAGTTACAGGAGGAAGAAGTTTTGGCCAGGTAGATAATCCGGTGGTCCAAGTCCATGACTATTGTCAATGGCGAGTTACATAATTGCAGTGTCTCATGGGCGTTTCAGCGTTGTGTTTCTCTTGAAGAAGGCTGTGAGATCTTGCATGAAATCCACGAAGGAGATTGTGGTCATCATGCCGGTTCAAAATCCTTGGTGGCTAAGACTTTCCGGCACGGTTTTTATTGGTTGACGGCGCATGCTGATGCGGAGGATCTGGTCGGAAAGTGTTATGGCTGTCAGAAATTTTCACGCCGAGCTCATGTTCCGGCCCAGGAATTGAGGATGATTCCAATCACCTGGCCGTTTGCAACTTGGGGGCTGGATATGGTTGGGGCTTTTAAGAGGTCCAAGGATAAGAAGACCCACCTTCTGGTGGCGGTTGATAAATTCACCAAGTGGGTAGAGGCAGAGCCAGTAAGCAAGTGGGATGCAGCCACGGCAGTTCAATTCATGAAAAAGGTGATCTTCCGCTTTGGTTTTCCAGACAGCATTATCACAGATAATGGCACGGATCTCTCCAAGGGTGCTATGGAAGAGTTCTATCAACGTGAGCACATCCGGCTTGATGTGTCATCAGTAGCCCACCCCCAGTCTAATGGACAAGTGGAGAGAGATAATCAAGAAATCTTCAAGGGTATCAAGCCCCGGCTTATGGTCCCTTTGCAGGGGACGCTGGGTTGTTGGGTGGAGGAGTTGCCTTCTGTTTTATGGAGCATTAACACCACCCCCTATAGATCTACGGGTTACACACCCTCCTTCATGGTTTATGGAGCGTAAGCGGTTCTCCCAAGTGATATTCGCCATGACTTGCCCCGAGTGGCAGGTTATGTTGAAGCAAACAATGAAAAAGCACACCAACATGCATTGGACTTGTTAGTGTTGGAGATATGCCCTAGAGGCAATCATGTATTATGATATTTCCTATGTGTTTATGAATAAAGATAGTCCTTGGACATTATCAATGATGTGTATCAGCAAGTACGTGACTTGTTTGTGGGACTATGCACTATACGGTGACTGTCCTAAAAGGTCCCTAGTCGAAAGGGCTGTGTGGACGTGCAACCGACTAGACTAGCATATGACACGGTCGATGGCTTGGTCTCACTAGACATGGAGCATTGGATGCTAACCGGATAATATGGACTTGGAAAGGTCCGGTCGGATTCGACGTAGTCGGATCCGAGTCGAGATAAGGTCCGAGTCGGACAGACCCAACTATGAGACGCAGCGATATGTCATCTGTGAGTCTCTAGTACAACATACGTTCTATGTCCTAAGACCTGAGCTGGCGCATGTACTCGGGATGGTGACAGACTTGCTTTGGGCCGACCAAATGCTACCCCGTGACTGGGTAGTTACAAAGGTAGGTTTCGGGTTTGTCCAGTCCCATGCTGCGAGACATGGTCGAGCAAGATGGGATTTGCCCCTCCGATCAGGAGAGATATACGCTGGGCCCCTCGTGTGATCCGAGCAGGATAAGCATGGCCATGCGACAGGGATTATGACATAATCCGGTTTGTGGTCGGTATCACTGGAATGAGAAAGAGGTCGGGCTAGCACAAGGATGACTGTCTCGCCTTGAGCCCGACAACATATATTGTGCGGCAAAGGGAACAGAAGTGTGACACATTGTACAGGTTCGCCTAACCAGTTTCATAGTCTGCTTGGTGGTCGGCACGCCTTGCTAGAGGCCACTACCAACCGTGCAGGTCGGAGGTTATCCGGACTGTGACCAAGCCGACTTGAACCTAAGGGGTTGCGTGCTTAAGGGAAGGAACCTACAAGGTCGGTTCGTAGGGCACTGGTCGGATCTGATCCGAACTGGATTAAGGAACATGACCGAGTAGACTTTTGGCTTTAGGGTCCGTGCGAGGCCCAAGTGTTGAGCCTGCGACGGACGCCTGTATAAAGTGGAGATGTGGCACACTCATGGGATTGATCGCTTTGGCGTTGTCACTAGGGTTTGCATGTGTTGTGAATAGCCACATCCACTCGCTGCCGACTGTGTGATCGGACCTAGCAGTCCATCGCATGGTGTTCCTCCTGCATGTGCGGATACCGTTAGAGGCAGTGCACTTGCGCCGCTCCGGCGAACTTGTACGTGGGATCAGACGACCGATTGTTCGAGGGAGATCGGACAAGGAGGATACGATCCATGCGGACGCGCTGCCCCAACTCTTCTTCCATCTTTCGTAGCATGTTCCTGGATATTCTATGCATAGGAAAATTTTAATTGGAAGTCGATGCACCCTACCGTAGAATCCCAGCAGTGGTATCAGAGCCTCTGCTATAGGATTTGGATTTAGATCGTATGCATATTAGATATGTGGAGGCGGCACATGAGATCTATTGTCGTTGATAAGATTGGCTATGTGCACGGTTGATGTGATCAATGATGTCTACTACACAACCTTCTTCTTGTAGACGTTGTTGGGCCTGCAAGTGCACATGTTTGTAGGACAGTAGCAAATTTCCCTCAAGTGGATGACCTAAGGTTTATCAATCCATAGGAGGCGTAGGATGAAGATGGTCTCTCTCAAACAACCCTGCAACCAAATAATAAAGAGTATCTTGTGTCCCCAACACACCCAATACAATGGTAAATTGTATAGGTGCACTAGTTCGGCGAAGAGATGGTGATACAAGTGCAAAATAGATAGTAGATATAGGTTTTTGTAAACTGAAAATATAAAAACAGCAAGGTAACAAGTGGTAAACGTGAGCATAAACGGTATTGCAATGATAGGAAACAAGGCCTAGGGTTCATACTTTCACTAGTGCAAGTTCTCTCAACAATAATAACATAGATAGATCTTATAACAAGCCCTCAAAATGCAACAAAGAGTCACTCCGAAGCCACTAATAGCGGAGAACAAACATAGAGATTATGGTAGGGTACGAAACCACCTCAAAGTTATTCTTTCAGATCAATCTATAAAAGAGTTCGTACTAGAATAACACCTTAAGATACAAATCAACCAAAACCCTAATGTCACCTAGATACTCCATTGTCACCTCAAGTATCCGTGGGCAAGATTATACGATATGCATCACACAATCTCAGATTCATCCAACCAACACAAAGTACTTCAAAGAGTGCCCCAAAGTTTCTATCGGAGAGTCAAGAACGTGTGCCAACCACTATGAATAGGTTCCCAATGTCACAAACCCACAAGTTGATCACCAAAACATACATCAAGTGGCACATGATATCCCATTGTCACTACAGATAATCACGGCAAGACATACATCAAGTGTTTTCATAAAAGACTCAATCCGATAAGATAACTTCAAAGGGGAAACTCAATTCATCACAAGTGAGTAGAGGGGGAGAAACATCATAAGATCCAACTACAATAGCAAAGCTCAGGATACATCAAGATCGTGCCATAGAGGAACACGAGAGAGAACATGAGAGAAAGAGAGAGATCAAACACATAGCTACTGGTACATACCCTCAGCCCCGAGGGTGAACTACTCCCTCCTCATCATGGATAGCGCCGGGATGATGAAGATGGCCACCGGTGATGGGATCCCCCTCCGGCAGGGTGCCGGAATGGGCTCCCGAGAGGTTTTTGGTGGCTACAGAGGCTTGCGGCGGCGAAACTCCCGATCTATCTTCTGTTCTAGAAGTTTTAGGGTACGTAGGTATATATGGGTGAAAGAAGTACGTTGGTGGACCGAAGGGGGGGCCACGAGGCAGGGGGCGCGCCCCAGGGGGGTGGGCGCGCCCCCCACCCTCATGGGCACCTCCCTTCTTCCTTGACGTGCACTCCAAGTCCATCGGGTGGCTTTCCTTCCAAAACTAACTTCTCCAGTTGATTTCGTTCCGTTTTGACTCCGTCTGATATTCATTTTCCTCGAAACACTGAAATAGGAATAAAACAGAAAATCTGGGCTGGGCCTCCAGTTAATAGGTTAGTCCCAAAAATAATATAAAACTGGATAATAAAGCCCAATATTGCCTAAAACAGTAGATAAAGTAGCATGGAGCAATCAAGAATTATAGATACGTTGGAACGTATCAAGCATCCCCAAGCTTAATTCCTGCTCGTCCTCGAGTAGGTAAATGATAAAAAAGAATTTTTGATGCGGAGTGCTACTTTGGCATAATTTCAATTTAAATCTTCTTAATTGTGATATGAATATTCAGATCCGAAAGATTCAAGACAAAAGTTCATATTGACATAAAAATAATAATACTTCAAGCAACTAATCAAAGTAATCATGTCTTCTCAGAATAACATGGCAAAAGAAAGTTCATCCCTACAAAATCATATAGTTAGGCTATGCTTCATTTTCGTCACACAAAGATGTTCCCCACTTCTATACCCGCAATGAGAAGCCAAGAAATTGTTTCATACTTAAATAATCTCAAACTTTTTTAACCTTCACGCAGTACATGAGCGTGAGCCATGGATATAGCACTATGGGTGGAATAGAATATGATGATGGGGATTGTGTGGAGAAGACAAAAAAGGAGAAAGTCTCACATTGACGAGGATAATCAACGAGCTATGGAGATGCCCATTAATTGATGTCAACATGAGGAGTAGGGATTGCCATGCAATGGATGCACTAGAACTATGAATGCTCAACAAAAGAAAACTAGTGGGTGTGCATCCAACTTGCTTGCTCATGAAGACATAGGGCATTTGAGGAAGCCCATCATAGGAATATACAAGCCAAGTTCTATAATAAAAAATTCCCACTTGTATAAAAAGACAACTTATGAGACTCACTACATGAAGAATAAGGTGCTACTTTGAAGCACAATATATGAGACTCACTACATGAAGAACAAGGTGCTACTTTGAAGCACAAGTGTGGAAAAAGAGATACTAGCATTGCCCTTTTTATTTATTTTCTTTATTTTGGGGCCTTTCTTTTTTTTCTTTTGGCCTTTCTTCTTTTTTTGTTTGGGCAATGCTCTAATAATGATGATAATCACACTTCTATTGATTACAACATAAGGATTACAACTCGAAACTTAGAACAAGATATGACTCTATATGAATGCCTCCGGCGGTGTACCGGGATGGTGCAATGAATCAAGAGTGACATGTATGAAAAATAATGCCTGGTGGCTTTGCCACAAATACGATGTCAACTACATGATCATGCAATGGCAATATGACAAAAGTAATGTATGTCATGAATATGATGATGGAAGTTGCATGGCAATATATATCTCGGAATGGCTATGGAAATGCCATGATAGGTAGGTATGGTGGCTGTTTTGAGGAAGATATAAGGAGTTTTATGTGTGATAGAGCGTATCGTATCACGGGGTTTGGATGCACCGGCGAAGTTTGCACCAACTCTCAAGGTGAGAAAGGGCAATGCACGGTACCGAAGAGGCTAGCAAAGGCGGAAAGGTAAAAGTGCGTATAATCCATGGACTCAACATTAGTCAAAAGAATTCATATATTTATTGCAATAATTTAGAAGTCATCAAAAACCAAGTACTACGCGCATGCTCCTAGGGGGATATATTGGTAGGAAAAGACCATCGCTCGTTGCCGACCGCCACTCATAAGGATGCACAAGCCAGGTACACTTCATGTTACAAATTTGTTACACAACTTTAACCATACGTGCATGCTACGGGACTTTCTAACTTCAACACAAGCATTCTTTGAATTCATAATCACCCAACTAGCATGACTTTAATATCACTACATCCATATCTCAAAACAATTATCAAGTATCAAACTTTTCTTAGTATTCAACACACTCATAAGAAAGTTTCACATATCTTGAATACCAAGTATATTAATATTAAGCAAATTACCATGCTATTAACGACTCTCAAAATAATCTAAGTGAAGTATGAGACTTCATCTATTTCTTCAAAATAAAACTACCACCATGCTCTAAAAGGTATAAGTGATGCACTAGAGCAAATGACAAACTACTCCGAAAGATATAAGTGATGGTCAATGAGTAGCTAAATAATTATGCAACTATGCGAAGACTCTCTCTCATTTAATAATTTCAGATATTGATACTTTATTCAAACAGCAAGCAAAGCTAAAGAAAACTACATTCCAAGGATAACACAACTCATGTGAAGAAGCAAAAACTTAGGCTCAACCGATACTAACCGATAGTTGTTGAAGAAGAAAGGTGGGATGCCTAGCGGGGCATCCCCAAGCTTAGATGCTTGATACTTCTTGAAATATTATCTTGGGGTGCCTTGGGCATCCCCAACCTTGAACTTTTGTGTCTCCTTAATTCCTCTCATATCACGGTTTCTCTTTTTATCAAAAGCTTCATTCACAACAAACTCAACAAGAACTCGTGAGATAGGTTATTATAAACCAATGCAAAACCTTATCATTTCCTACTGTAACAAATCACTAAAGTTATTATTCCACATTTAATACTAAATTCCTCTGCATATTTAATACTCCTAACCTAAAATATAATCATTAATTAAGCAAACATATGCAAACAATGCAACCATAACAGCAATCTCCCAAAACAGTATAGTCTGTAAAGAATGCAAGAGTATCAATACTTCCCTGACTCCAAAAATTATGAACTAAAATTACCACTGTAATAAATTTATCAGAGCTCAATATGCAAAAATATTCAACATTATACCACTTCCTGACTTTTCTAGGGAATTTTTGCAACAGCGGTAAACTTTATGTTTTTCAAACAACAACATGTATACTAGCAAAATAAGCATGGCAAAGGCTATCCTTGACTTCTTTATTGAAACTAAAGATGCAAAACATTATTATAAATAACAGCAAGCAAATACTAACAAAATAAAATGACGCTCCAAGCAAAACACATATCATGTGGTGAATAAAAATATAGCTCCAAGTAAAGTTACCGATGAACGAAGACGAAAGAGGGGATGCCTTCCGGGGCCTCCCCAAGCTTAGGCTCTTGGTTATCCTTGAATATTACCTTGGGTGTCTTGGGAATCCCCAATATTAGGCTCTTGCCACTCCTTATTCCATAGTCCATCGAATCTTTACCCAAAACTTGAAAACTTCACAACACAAAACTCAACAAAAAACTCGTAAGCTTTGTTAGTGAAAGAAAGCAAAACCACCACATAAGGTACTGTAATGAACTCATTATTTATTCATATTGGTGTAATATATACTGTACTCCAACTTATCTATGGTTCATACCCTCCGATACTACTCATAGATTCATCAAAATAAGCAAACAACACATAGAAAACAGAATCTGTCAAAAACAGAACAGTCTGTAGTAATCTGTATCAAACGTATACTTCTGGAACTACAAAAATTCTACAAAATTAGGAAGTCCTAATAAATTCGTGTACCAATCCATATAAAAAATAATCAGATCATAATCACTTTTCTGTGAATTAAACAAACTAATTTACTGGGTGCAAAAGTTTCTGATTTTCAGCAGGATCAACACAACTATCACCGTAAGCTATCCTAAAGGTCTTACTTGGCACTTTATTGAAACAAAAGCTATAAAACATGATTACTACAGTAGCATAATCATGTGTACACACAAAAACAGTAAAGTTAAATATTGGGTTGTCTCCCAACAAGCGCTTTTCTTTAATGCCTTTTAGCTTGGCATGATGATGACAATAATGCTCACATAAAAGATAAGAATTGAAACATAACGGGAGCATCATGAAGCATATGACTAGCACATTTAAGTCTAACCCACTTCCTATGCATAGGGATTTTGTGAGAAAATAACTTATGGGAACAATAATCAACTTGCATAGGAAGGTAAAACAAGCATAACTTCAAGATTTTAAGCACATAGAGAGGAAACTTGACATTATTGCAACTCCTACAAGCATATGTTCCTCCCTCATAATAATTTTCAGTAGCATCATGAATGAATTCAACAACATAACCAGCACCTAAAGCATTCTTTTCATGACCTACAACCATAGAAAATTTTCTACTCTCCACATAAGCAAAATTCTTCTCATGAATAGTAGTGGGAGCAAACTCAACAAAATAACTATCATGTGATTGAAAATTAAGATCAAGATGACAAGTTTCATGGTTATCATTATTCTTTAGAGCATTCGATTCATCACAATAATCATCATAGATAGGAGGCATGCTTTCATCATAGTAAATTTGTTCATCAAAGCTTGGGGGACTAAACATATCATCTTCATCAAACATAGCTTCCCCAAGCTTGTGGCTTTGCATATCATTAGCATCATGGGTATTCAAGGAATTCATACTAATAACATTGCAATCATGCTCATCAATCACATATTGTATTCCAAGCATTCTATGTAATTCTTCTTCTAGTACTTGAGCACAATTTTCCTTCCCATCATTTTCACGAAAGATATTAAAAAGACGAAGCGTATGAGACAAACTCAATTCCATTTTTTTGGTAGTTTTCTTTTATAGACTAAACTAGTGATAAAACAAGAAACAAAAAGATTCGATTGCAAGATCTAAAGATATACCTTCAAGCGCTAACCTCCCCGGCAACGGCGCCAGAAAAGAGCTTGATGTCTACTACACAACCTTCTTCTTGTAGACGTTGTTGGGCCTACAAGTGCACAGGTTTGTAGGACAGTAGAAAATTTCCCTCAAGTGGATGACCTAAGGTTTATCAATCCGTAGGAGGCGTAGGATGAAGATGGTCTCTCTCAAACAACCCTGCAACCAAATAACAAAGAGTCTCTTGTGTCCCCAACACACCCAATACAATGGTAAATTTTATAGGTGCACTAGTTCGGCGAAGAGATGGTGATACAAGTGCAAAATAGATAGTAGATATAGGTTTTTGGAAACTGAAAATATAAAAGCAGCAAGGTAACAAGTGGTAAAAGTGAGCATAAACGGTATTGCAATGATAGGAAACAAGGCCTAGGGTTCATAGTTTCACTACTGCAAGTTCTCTCAACAATAATAACATGATAGATCTTATAACAAGCCCTCAACATGCAACAAAGAGTCACTCTGAAGCCACTAATAGCGGAGAACAAACGTAGACATTATGGTAGGGTAAGAAACCACCTCAAAGTTATTCTTTCGGATCAATCTATAAAAGAGTTCGTACTAGATTAACACCATAAGATACAAATCAACCAAAACCCTAATGTCACCTAGATACTCCATTGTCACCTCAAGTATCCGTGGGCATGATTATACGATATGCATCACACAATCTCAGATTCATCCAACCAACACAAAGTACTTCAAAGAGTGCCCCAAAGTTTCTATCGGAGAGTCAAGAACGTGTGCCAACCCCTATGCATAGGTTCCCAATGTCACGAAACCCGCAAGTTGATCACCAAAACATACATCAAGTGGCACATGATATCCCATTGTCACCACAGATAATCACAGGAAGACATACATCAAGTGTTCTCATAAAAGACTCAATCGGATAAGATAACTTCAAAGGGGAAACTCAATTCATCACAAGAGAGTAGAGGGGGAGAAACATCATAAGATCCAACTACAATAGCAAAGCTCGGGATATATCATGATCGTGCCATAGAGGAACACGAGAGAGAACATGAGAGAGAGAGATCAAACACATAGCTACTGGTACATACCCTCAGCCCCGAGGGTGAACTACTCCCTCTTCGTCATGGATAGCACCGGGATGATGAAGGTGGCCACCGGTGATGGGATCCCCCTCCGGCAGGGGTGCCGGAACGGGCTCCCAAGAGGTTTTTGGTGGATACAGAGGCTTGCGGCGGCGGAACTCCTGATCTATCTTCTGTTTTGGAAGTTTTAGGGTACGTAGGTATATATCGGTGAAAGCAGTACGTCGGTGGACCGAAGGGGGGGACACAAGGCAGGGGGGCGCACCCCAGGGGGGTGGGCATGCCCCCCACCCTCGTGGGAACCTCCCTTCTTCCTTGACGTGCACTCCAAGTCCATCGGGTGGGTTTCCTTCAAAAAATAACTTCTCCAGTTGATTTTGTTCCGTTTTGACTCCGTCTGATATTCCTTTTCCATGAAACACTGAAATAGGCATAAAACAGCAAATCTGGGCAGGGCCTCTGGTTAATAGGTTAGTCCCAAAAATAATATAAAAGTGGATAATAAAGCCCAATATTGCCTAAAACAGTAGATAAAGTAGCATGGAGCAATCAAAAATTATAGATACGTTGGAGACATATCAATCAACTGCACATGCGGATCGTTGAGGCTATGTTTTCTGTCAATCGGGATCGATGAGGTCATGACACGATCTACCCCTACCGGTCGGTCATCCACCATCGGGGTTAACAGTGAAACATAAAATCCGAATCGGATTCGCGATGATTGATATGATCGGTCAGATCAGAAAATTCGGCGTGAACGGAGTTCACATGCGATCTGTGATTTCCGAAAGCGTGTGCATAGCGCCGTGTATTTCGTACCCGACACACAAATCGGTAGAATGCGATTCTATGAATAACTTTGTTTTGCGGGTTTGATGTGAATAGTATGGCTTATGTGTATGTGATACATGTGTGTAATTTATACGTGGCCTGCGTGTCATGTTTGTCAGGCGGCAGGAGCCAAAGTGCTGTTATTATATTATATAATGACCTACGTGTCAACTTGTGACTCTATGTAAAATTCATTACTAGGTGTAGTAGTTGGATTATAGAGATCAGGTTGGTGGCTTGGCGTCCCGGCGTGACAAATAAGATGGAGTTCCTAGATGGTCATCGGAGTCGGAGCCGACCTAGAAGAACGTCCATGAAGGAGCCATACTATTTCACAATATGTGTTTATTTATGATTGTTATGCTTCTTTGTTTCTATGCATGTTAGAATGGTAGAAAGACCCCTCATAAATATCAAGCGAATTGCCTTCCCCGATGTTGCACCTTCGCACGTCAAGTACGTCTAGTAGTGGGCTCATAAAATTGAGTTGTTGCTGGGTGTCCTTGAGCTGAAGGGTTCGTGTCGGACACGGACATGCACTGTGTCAGGTTAACTTGACAAGGCTATCAAAATGGTTTTGGGCCTTGTGGCAAAGAAGGTTGGGAGCTGGGGTATGAGATACCTTTCCGACCGACAAGAGTCATATAGAGATACGATTAGCAAGGAATTGCTTACCGGATAGGTATGTTGGCTAGCAGTGATGCTAAAGCTCACTAGTCACATGCGCTAGTCGGATCCTGAATCACTGAGAGTTTCTGGAGGGATGTTGACTTCAGTGGGAGTATTTCTGTTTAGGCTTGAATTACTCTACATAAACGTATTCCTTAGTGATTGCATATTTTCTGTTGTAGATTGATGGCACCACCTGCTCAACCCAACTTTGCATTGAAATCAATTCTGGGAAAGGATAAACTGAATGGAACAAACTTTACCACCTGGTATAGAAATCTGAGAATTGTTCTCAAGCATGATAAAAAGGAACATGTTCTAGAGGATCCACTTCCAGAGGAACCTGCCGATAATGCTAATGCCACAACTAAGAATGCCTACCAGAAACTCGTTGATGAATCTACGGAGATCAGCTGTCTGATGCTGGCTTGTATGGAGCCCGATTTGCAACAACATTTCGAAAATGTTGAGGCTTATGATATGATCGAGAGTCTCAAGAGCATGTTTCAGACATAGGCTAGGATCAAAAGGTTCAATGTCTGGCGATCCTTGATGGATTGCAAGCTGAAGAAAGGTGAACCACTGAGCCCACATGTGATCAAGATGATCGGATATGTGAAAGCTTTGGATCGTTTGGGCTTCCCGCTCTTGGATGAGCTGGCTAGTGATGTTGTTCTGGTTTCCCTTCCGCCAAGCTATGTTACGTTCATCTCGAACTATCATATGCATGGCATGGATAAGAAGCTCACTGAATTGCATGGGATTCTCAAAGTGGCAGAGCAGGATATTAAGAAAGGCACGCATCAAGTGTTGATGGTGCAGAAATCGGCTAAGTTCAAGAAGAGTTGGTCCAAGAAAAAGGCTAAGGCAAAGGGCACGAAGATGGTAACCTCCGCTGCTGTGCCAAAGTATGGACCGGACTCGAAGAACGTTTGCTATCACTGCAAGGAGACCGGTCACTGGAAGAGGAACTGTAGCAAGTGGCTTGCAGAACATGGCAAGAAGGCCGAAAATGCTTCTTCGGGCAAAGGTACACTTGTTGCATATGTTATAGACATTTACCTTGCTAACATACCTAGTAGCTCTTGGGTATTTGATACCGGATCGGTTGTTCATATTTGCAACTCAATGCAAGGGATGGTAAGAACTAGGCGTGTGGCACAGGGGGAGATTGACATCAAGTTCGGCAACAAAGAAAGAGTTGCTGCATTGGAGGTCAGAAAGATGCAGCTCCAGCTTCCTTCCAGATTCATTATGGAATTGAATAATTGTTATTACATTCCTGCACTTAGTCGGAACATTATTTCTGCCTCATGTTTGATGAGTCAAGGTTATGAATTTAATTTAAAGGACAATGGTTGTTCAATATTTTTGAATGGTATGTTCCACGGCTATGCACCCATTGTTGATGGGCTATTTATATTGAATCTAGAACAGGAACCGGTCTATAACGTGAATGTCAAGAGGCATAAGCCTAATGAGATAAATCTGACATACTTCTGGCATTGCCGGCTTGGACACATTAGTCTGAAACGCATGAAGAAGCTCCATGATGATGGGCTCCTAACTTCGTCCAACTTTGAGTCATTCGAGACATGCAAATCATGCTTGCTCGGCAAGATGACTAAGTCCCCTTTCACAAAGAGTTGCGAGAGGGCATCTGAGCTGTTGGATCTTATACATTGTGATGTGTGTGGTCCAATGAGCACAACTACCAGAGGTGGCTATCAGTAATTCGTGACTTTTACCGATGACTTGAGTAGATATGGATATATGTCACGACCGGCTTTTCAATAATATGATTATTGATAAAACCGATCTTTTAAACCCAGTATAGGAAAAGTCATCCTTTCTGGTAGACAAAAGCTTGATAAACAGAGAACCAGTAGCATCAAATATATTACAGGATTGAGCTGAGGCTGCTCAACAGTTAATTACAAACTCGCCAATATCTTACATAAGGGCAGTTATGACATAGGGGTGGGGTGGCATGCTACTAGCTCGAGGAAAAGTGGTGGTGGATAACTTTACTTCTACTGGCAGTACATCGAGCGTCGAGGTGAGGCTCGATGAATTTATTCGGGGTTGCGAAAGCGGATAATACAATGACCAAGACAGGATCGCACGGGACTGACTGGGACTCCTCTAGGCGTCGGACTCGCTATCAAACTCTTCATCCATGAGATCGCCTTCATCAACATCTGGCCAAATCAACAAGCCAGGTGAGTACTTGAAAGTACTCGCAAGACAGTTTGAACAAAAGATATAATCAATGAATGCATGAATGCATCATGAACAAGGATGATGCTCATAAAATAACGATAATATTGCAGGACTTGATGAATAAAATAAATAACTAAAAACCGATCGGGTGTCTGGAGCGACGCCTCGAAAGGTAAGTAAATAAAATGCATGCCGCAGTCGGACGTCTAAGCGACATCACATAAAGGGATTTAAAAGGAATGCCACAGTTGGACGTCTTGGCGACATCACAGACAGGGCTTTAAAAGAAATACCACTTTCGGGTGTCTGAGCGACATCACAGACAGGGCTTAAAAAGAAATACCACAGTTGGACATCTGAGCGACATCCCAGACAGGGCTTAAAAATAAATACCATAGTCGGACGTCTGAGCGACATCACAGACAGGGCTTAAAAAGAAATACCAAGTCGGACGTCTAAGCGACATCACAGACAAGGCTTAAAAAGAAATACCACAGTCGGACGTCTGAGCGACATCACAGACAGGGCTTAAAAAGAAATACCACAGTCTAACGTCTGAGCGACATCACAGACAGGGCTTTAAAAGCAATACCACAGTCGGATGTCTGAGCGACATCACAGACAGGATTCATGACAAAAGTAAATAATAGGTCTGCCACCATCGGACGTTTGAGCGACATCACAGACATGGCTTGTAATAAATGTAAATGACAAGATTAGTCCATCCACAAGAATAATCTGTTAACCGGATTTATCACACATAAATCCCACCGGAGTTTTGTCACTGTGGTTGATACCTGACAAGATAAGATGAATATAGTACTTGAACAAAGTACAAGACAATTGACGGATTTGAGACTCTGCAGAGTTTGCATGAACTGACCACAGTCAACGGATTTCCATAGTCACAAAGGACTAGTTCCGTTTACGGTATTTCAGTAGAAACACATTTAAGTAGTACACACCCATTTCACCTCACGATGCCAGGAATCACCCTGGAGAACGTCCAAGAAAAACTTTGAGACGGGGAGGCCACAACCTCGAATAGCATGGGATCAAATTTCTATACGCGCGCTCTAAGGGGTGCCCCCCTCTCGGTCCCAACCGGAAACACCCATGCCCCCTAACTGGATGACGGGCTTTAATCCAGGGCCATGGAACCCTCATCCCGGCCTCTCCACTTGGTGTGTACCAGGAAAACGGTTGCAACTTACTATGCCATATCCCTTGCGGCAAACATGTGGCAGCACAGGAAGGAAATGAATGGAATGTGATTTGTTTCACGATGACACGGAAGTCAAATAATCTGGCATAAGACTGGCATGTCACAGCACTGCCATCTTACCCATCCTCATGCCAACACATGGCTCTACAAATATGTATCCAACAACATAATGCTCTCCGAAACTTACTTTCCGATTATGTGCATGAAACATAATATTTAAAGTGATGTTCCTAAACATGCCATGACCATGCTACAATGCAAAGATGCAACAACACTCATCATATCAAGAGTTCAAACATGCTTTCCTGGTTCGGAGTAGTCGGAGTCTAACTGTGCGAAGTTTGCAGCTCCGTCGTTTCCTCCGGAATCTACGGTATAAGAAAAATATGCACGTAACATAAATACCGTGAGTGTATAGAAAAGTGTTCCAAATATTTTTCAAATAAATATGATAAAAAACTAGACAAAAATTTGAAGAGGACAGAAAAAGAATCACTCAAAAATTCCTTTCTGTTAAAAATTTATAATGGTTTTAACCCAAGTACTCATCTGTAATGAAACAGAAAACTTCCAGGGGGCTTTGCAGAAAAATACAGAAAAATGGTTCAGAGTGGAAGCGTATTTGGCAGAGTACGCTTTCAGTAAATGATTCAAAAAAAACACAGGAGAGGTTGACAGACGGGTCCCACCCGTCAGGTTTGAATTTTCAAACGAGGGAGCCGGGGCTCGTCGGCGCCCGAGAGCCGCGGTGTTCGCCGGCGGCGATCCACGGCGAGGCAGGGAGATCGGAGAGTACCTCTGTGTTCAGGGCGCCATTCCGCGTCTGTGGGAGGTGGTGGTGGTCGCCAGCGAGTACCACGTCGACGGCGATGCTTGCTCCGGCGGACGGCGGTTCGGGTGGTCGTGGATCTCGCCGGAGAGAGCTGCGAGGTCAAAATTGAGGTGGGGTTATCTTAATAGAGGTGGTACGAGGCTACGGTCGAAAGTAGGGCGGCGGAGGGGTTCTCACCGGAGAGAACGATGCCGGATCCCGAGGCGGACGGAGGTGGCCGGAGTCGAGGAGGAAAGGCCCCTCGAGGCTCGTTCAGTGGCCGGGCGGGGTCTGGTGAGATGGTGGAGTCGTGCGGAGGCGAGAGCAAGCTCGGGGTGCTATATATAGCCGCCTCGAGGAGGTTGCCGAGAACGGGGTTCTCCGGCGAGGTGATTACGGCAGCGAAGTGGTTGCACGGGAGGGTTCAGAGGTTGAGCATCGTCGTGGGTGTTCCCTGGTTCCGTTTAGATGCTAACCGCGTCGGGATTGGGTTGTTTAGGGGGAGCTCGAAGGAACAGGGCGGTGCAGGCCCGTCGGCGGCAGGGAGCACGCTCTGCGCGTGCCGTGCCACGGTGTCGGTGCTGCATGCATGCGCTTGCGAGGAAACGGCCACGCGGAGCCACCAGGGGGTTTCGGCGGCGCCGAACGGCGTTATGCCGCTGTTCTGCTCCCTGTCGGCCGCTACAGTGATACGGCCGCCGCAAGACATGCCGGCGCAGGCGGGCCAGGGCGCCACCAACGCCAGGAAGGCGCCAAGCATGCGTGTGAGGCTCCGGACAAGCAAGCCAGGCCGTGAGCTACGTGCCAAGTGCACTGTGAGCTTGTGACTGAATTATGTCGAAGATTGACACTGAAATTCTGAATTTAACTGAAGATGGACAGAAACAGTGTATGCAAGGTGTTCGACAAAATGATCTAGGCATGTAGGGATTTTTCCTTGAGCTGGTTTTTGGTGGAGGGGCCTCTCATTGCATCTAGAGGCTGCCTGAATATTTGTAGAATTTTTGGAGAGGTGTAGATATGAATTTCACCAAATTTGGCAAATCTGGTCCAAACTTGCAGTGAGTGAAATTTGAAATATTTGAACAGCAGAAGAGTGGATCAAGATGGTTCTGGGTTGTGGGTACAAAGGACTATCCAAGGGTGTTGAGTTGAGGTCAAAAATCAAAAGCATTAGGGTACTTGCTTTGCAATCCACCTAGGTTCAAAAGAAAAGACAGATTTATATTGGGAGGAGAAATAGTTGGAATAAAATCCAAAAAATGGATTTTATTTGTTTGGACAGAATGTTTGGATTGTACCAAAGTGGGAGGAGAGGTTTTGGGAAAATTTCACCATAGGTGGCATTGTAAAATTTAGAAGGGATCAAACCAAATAAAAGCCCAAAACTAAAAGGGTTTTCTTTTTAAAAGAAACTAAATCCAAGAAAAGGATTTTTGAGAGGGAAAACTTAGAAGATGGTTTTTAGGAAGGGTTTAAATGACCTTCTTTCAAACCAAGCAAGGCTCTTTTGAAAAACAAACCACCAAATTTTTTGGAGTGTCACAATATATCTATTTGATGAGGCACAAGTCGGAGACTTTTGAAAAGTTCAAAGAGTTTCAGAACAAGGTTGACAATCAGCTCGACAAGACTATAAAACTTCTACGATCTGATCGTGGAGGTGAGTACATGAGCCAGGAGTTTGTGATCATCTGAAAAGCCGAGGTATAGTACCTCAGCTCACACCTCCATGTACGCCACAGAGAAACGGCATGTCGTTACGGAGGAATAGGACCTTGTTGGACATGGTCCGGTCTATGATGAGCAAAGGATTTACCCTTGTCATTCTGGGGATTCGCTCTACAAACTGCAGCTTTCACACTTAATAGGGTACCATCAAAATCTATAGACAAGACACCACATGAGATGTGGACCGGGAAGAGTCCCAGTTTGTCTTTTCTAAAGATTTGGGGTTGTGAAGCATTTGTCAAGCGACTTATGTCACACAAGCTTACACCTAAATCGGATAAATGCATATTCGTGGGATATCCGAGGGAAACCTTGTGATATACCTTCTAGAACCGAGAAGAGAACAAAGTGTTTGTTGCTCGGAACGGGGTTTTTCTTGAGAAAGAGTTTCTCAGTCGGGAGGCCAGTGGGAGGACGGTTCGACTCAAAGAAATTCGAGGACCACTCGGGGACGGCTCGGCTGGTGATGAGATCATACCGGAGCCAGTCAAGGAACCCGTAGTGGAAGCGGCACCGGAACCACGAAGGTCGGAAAGATTGCGCAGAGTGCGTGATGTATTGTTGCTAGAAAGCGATGAGCCGGCCACGTATGCAGAAGCGATGGTAAGCCCAGATTCCGAGGCATGGCTGGAGGCCATGAGATCCGAGTAAAAGTCCATGGATGAGAATCAAGTTTGGGACATGGTTGATCTTCCACCTGGCGTAACTGCCATTGGTTGCAAATGGGTCTTTAAGAAGAAAGCCGATGTGGATGGAAATGTTCAGATCCACAAAGCTCGTCTTGTCGCTAAGGGTTATGGACAAGTTCAAGGAAATGACTACGATGAGACTTACTCGCCGGTAGCGATGCTAAAGTCGGTGAGGATCGTACTAGCTATAGCTGCATATTTCGATTATGAGATATGGCAAATGGATGTCAAAACGGCTTTCCTTCATGGAAATTTAACCGAGGACGTGTATATGATACAGCCCGAGGGTTTTGTTGATCCGACTAGCACTAGTAAGGTATGCAAGCTCAAGAGATCCATTTATGGGTTGAGGCAGGCATCTCAGAGTTGGAACATTCATTTTGATGAGGTCCTCACTGGTCTCGGTTTCATCAAAAGCAAAGAGGATTCTTGTTTATACAAGAAGTTAAGTGGGAGCTCGATAGTGTTCTTGATCTTGTTATTTGGATGACATTCTACTGATCGGGAACGATGTTTCGATGCTGAACTCGGTGAAGGAATCATTGAATGGCAAGTTTTCGATGAAAGACCTTGGTGAGGCAGTGTATATTTTGGGCATTAAGATCTATAGAGATAGATCAAGGAGGCTACTCGTCTTAAGCCAGAGCACGTACATAGATTAAGTGTTGAAGCGGTTCAACATGAGTGAGGCGAAGAAAGGGTTCTTGCCACTCTCACATGGTATAAGGCTAAGCGAGACTCAGAGTCCTTCGAGATCTGATGAGCGAAGCAGGATGAGTAGGATTCCGTATGCCTCTGCAATCGGATCCATCATGTATGCCATGGTATGTACAAGGCCTGATGTTGCTTTTGCAATAAGCCTTACCAGTAGATACCAGGCCAACCCAGGTGAGAGTCACTATGCAGCGGTAAAGACTATTTTGAAGTACCTGAAAAGGACTAAAGAGATGTTCCGAGTTTATGGAGGTGAGGAAGATCTCGTCGTAAGGGGTTACACCGATGCTAGTTTTCAAACCAATAGAGATGATTGTCGATCACAGTCCGGATTCATGTACGTCCTGAATGGAGGAGCAGTGCACTAGATGAGTTCCAAGCAGGATACGGCTTGTGAAGCTGCAAAGGAAGGTGTTTGGATCCGGCATTTTCTGGATGATCTTGGTATTTTCCCAGCCTCAGTGAAACTGTTGGACCTTTATTGTGATAATTCTAGTGCCATCGCACAAGCAAAGGAGCCGAGGAATCACCACAAGGTCCGACACATAGATCAGAAATATCACCTGATATGAAAGATCGTAAAGAATGGTGATGTAGAGTTATGCAAGATTCACACGGATGCAAATGTTGCAGATCCGTTGACTAAGCCATTTCCACAACCCAAGCATGAGGGGCACGTTAGAGCTATGGGCATTCGATGTCTATTTGATTGACTCTAGTGCAAGTGGGGACTGTTGGAAATATGCCCTAGAGGCAATCATGTATGATGATATTTCCTGTGTGCTTATGAATAAAGATAGTCCTTGGACATTATCAATGATGTGTATCAGCAAGTACGTGACTTGTTTGTGGGACTATGCATTGTATGATGACTATCCTAAAAGGTCCCTAGTCGAAGGGGCTGTGTGGACGTGCAACCGACTAGACTAGCATATGACACGGTCGATGACTTGGTCTCACTAGCCATGGAGCATTGGATGCTAACCGGATAATATGGACTTGGAAAGGTCTGGTCGGATTCGATGTAGTCGGATCCGAGTCGAGATAAGGTCCGAGTCGGACAGACCCAACTATGAGACGCAGCGATATGTCATCTGTGAGTCTCTAGTACAACATATGTTCTATGTCCTAAGACCTGAGCTGACGCATGTACTCTGGATGGTGACAGACTTGCTTTGGGCCGACCAAACGCTACTCCATGACTGGGTAGTATCAAAGGTCGGTTTCGTGTTTGTCCGGTCCCATGCTGCGAGACATGGTTGAGCAAGATGGGATTTGCCCCTCCGATCAGGAGAGATATACTCTGGGCCCCTCGTGCGATCTGACCAGGATAAGCATGGCCATGCGACAGGGATTATGAGATAATCCGTTTTGTGGTCGGTATCACTGGAGCGAGAAAGAGGTCGGGCTAGCACAAGGATGACTATCTCGCCTTGAGCCCGACAACATATATCGTGGGGCAAAGGGAACAGAAGTGTGACACGTTGTACAGGTTCACCTAACTAGCTTCATAGTGTGCTAGGTGGTCGGCACGCCTTGCTAGAGGCCAGTACCAACCGTGGAGGTCGGAGGTGATCCGGACTGTGACCAAGCCGACTTGAACCTAAGGGGTTGCGCGCTTAAGGGAAGGAACCTACGAGGTCGGTTCATAGGACACTGGTCGGATGTGATCCGAACTGTACTAAGGAACGTGACCGAGTAGACTTTGGGCTTTAGGGTCCGTGCGAGGCCCAAGTTTTGAGCCTGCGATGGACGCCTATATAAAGTGGAGGTGCGGCACACTCATGCGATTGATCGCTTCGGCGCTGTCACTAGGGTTTGCATGTGTTGTGAATAGCCACCTCCACTCGCCGCCGACTGTGTGGTCGGACCTAGCAGTCCGTCGCACGGTGTTCCTCCTGCACGCGCAGATACCGTTGGAGGCGGTGCACTTGCGCCGCTCCAGCGAACTTGTACGTGGGATCGGACGACCGACTGTTCGAGGGAGATCGGACGAGGAGGAGACAATCCACGCGGACGCGCTGCTCCAACTCTTCTTTCGCTGCACGACACTGCGCGTCTAGTGGTAACGAACTGTGATCCATCTCCCATAGCATGTTCTTGGATGTTCTGCGCGTAGGAAAATTTTAATTTGCAATCGATGCACCCTACCATAGAATCCCAACAGTTAGATGAACAACGGGATATTGCGGTAGCTCGTTCAGCGATTTATCAGCAAGACCTGCGGTGTTATCAGAGCCGTCGGGTTAAAACTATAGCTTTTCAGGAAGGCGACTTAGTACTCCGGCTTATCCAGGATCATACGGATATGCACAAGTTATCCCCACCTTGGGAAGGGCCCTTTGTGGTTAGCAACAATCTGAACAACGGGTCATATTACCTCATCAATGTTCGAGAGCACAAAGACTCACGCAAGTCGGAGGAGGAGACTCACCGGCCGTGGAATATAGCTCATCTTCGGCCTTACTACACCTGAGCCACAGGCTACTACTATGTATATATTTTTGACAATGTGCATATTATGATCAATAAATAAACCGACATCCTTGCTAAAGCAGGGCCTATGCCGTTTCATCTTATATCTTCTTGGTTACATTGGGGCTTATGCTTATAAAGAGGAGTTCTGATTACCAATTAAACCGGCTTATAAAGCCACAACACAGCTTGGGGGCTTCACACCCAAGGGACCAAAGAGAGTTTGTTGCCACACACAGCTCAAACATAGGTACACATTGTGAACAACTCACAATGTTAGTTGGGGGCTCTTTGTGCACAACAAACAAAGAGTTTGAAAGGACCCTTGTAATAGGCTATCAAGCCAGGCTTGGAAGCCAGGTGTATTCACCTAAAACCCCGGGTTAACCTGCCTTCATCAAGTAACCCACTCCGTCCAGGTAATCCTGGTATGACCCGTCGAACGTTTGACAAGTCAGTCTTATACAGACCCTGAACTTGTCAAATTTAAAATGACGATTGGTTAATGTGAGGTTCATCTTAAAAGTTTGTATAATGGTTTAACTCGGTGGCCTGGGAGCCCATGAAAAGCCTCGAATTTGGGCCTGGCAGCCCTTGAAAAGCCTCGATTACAAGTTTTTATTTGCTGTTGTTTTGACAAGTTTTTTCTCCTTTGATAAGGTTTTGAGATAAACCGGCGTCTATTGACCAGGCCTGACTATAAGTCATCAATATAACCTGGTGTTTGTTAATCCAGCGTGGCTTTCAACTGTCAGTTGTTAGTACACGACCAATCTTAAACCGGTGCTGATTAACCCGGTCTGGCGTTGACTATAAGTCGCCAGGATGATCATACGGTGTTTATCATAACCCGGCATGGCTTATTATAAACCAGCACAGCATGGTGAGAGTCAACACTCAAGATTTGGGTTATCACCCTTACTACAAAAAGTTGGTAAACCAACGATGTGATTCAATATCACAGGTATGATATATTTCATATTTCATTGTTTTACAACCTTGATTATAGAACTCTGGCTTTATATTAGGTATCATAACCCGTCCGGCGATAAACCGCCAGGCCAATTTTATATCACATGCAGAAAACAGGATTGCATAAAACTGTTATAGATCATAACCAGACATTGCATATCATGACAGATTGACAGTCTCGGAAGACAGCTTCATCGCTTATAAGATCTAACGGTTCAACATCAGGGGCATAAGTATGCTTACAGATTGCCGGGAGATTTTGGGCTTCATAAACTGACGCATCGGTCCGTCTATTGTCTGCATCATAGATGGACCGGTGGAAAGATAAATCAGTCTCTTCTGCCAGTTTACTTGCAAGCGGGCGCATCTCCTTTGTCAAGGCTTTAAGGGCATCATTGTCAAATTCCAATCCATCTTCTTTTTTACTAGGATAGCCATTTCCAATGCCCTCCGGATCAAGATCAGCTATCCAAGCCTTAGCCTGAGTCAGTGCAGACAAAGCGCGAGCCCTTGCAGCAGATCACTTCACTTCTTCTAGCTGGGCAGGTGTCATGGATAGCTTGGCCAATGTATCCTTGATTAAAGTCGGCGGCGGTTTATTTTACGAAGCAGTGCAGATGACTCGTTGAGCGCCGGTGTATAATTGCTCTATCAAGGTATAGGCAGCCTTCAGTTTCTTATGCATATCTGAGCCGAGATGGGCGACACGGCTACCTGCAATGGTTACAATATTATTAAACCGGAGGTTTCAAGGATGATTAGGTACGGTTCATGACAAGGCTACTTACCAAAGATGGCAGAAGTCATAGCGTTGATTTACCGCTTCAAGCCAGTCAGCTCTTCTGCCACCGGTTTAAGTGCCGCTTCAGCATCTTGTGCCTCCTTTAGCAAAATGGCTTTTTCAGCCTCCCAATCCGCTCACTCGCCTTTGAAGCCATCCTTCAATTGCTCCATGGCTGTTAAAGCACCCTTCAACTCTTCTTTGGCCTTCGAAGTTTCGGCTTGCTGGGACTTGATGTTCTCCTGGAGATCGGTGATTTGAGAGTCTTTGTTGGTCAAGTCAGCCTGCAAAAGAAAGACAATAAGTTGGTAATACTTTTTCAAAAGTCACAAGCACATAACACATTATACACTTGGCACTTGGGGGCTCGTGCGGTTTGCTTTTTATCAACTGATCTTTTAAGTCCCAAGCATATAACAAGTTATATACTTGGCACTTGGGAGCTAATGCATATCGGATCAATTCAAGGTTATCAAGTTTTACTGCAGGAACCGGATCATGTTAATGACTGAAAGGAATTCGGATGTATAAACCGGACTATCCTAAAGGTATAAACCGGTCTATAAGGGCTAGACAAGCAAAATCCAATCTTCTCCTATTACAAGTCCCGGTTCACATTCATATTGATGAACCGACCCTTGGGTGCTACTAGAGTTGACAATTGAAGCAGGATATAAGGAAAAAGAAGTTATTCAAGGGAACAAGTATTTACCTCATATCGCTCTTTCATCAGGTTTACTAAACCGGCTTCATAATCACGACTGGTATACAGACGGTTTAGATATCCAGAATGGATGTCCTGAGCAGAGAGATGGGCGTAGCTTGACAAGTCCCATTTCCATTTGCCCTTGTCCACAGCTGAAAATTCTTCTTTTGCACTGTGCTTTGACAAAGCGACAGGATTGCCAGGAGCGGTATGGCCAAAGCCAGTAATCACAACATCATCTGCCGTGCCTTCAACAGTCTTATCTAGGCATGGCAGTTTAGCAGATGCTTTTGCTGGGCTTGGTGGATCGGCAGCTGGGCTTGGCGGATCAGCATGATAGCTTGTTGGATTTATTTCTGGTGGATCAACAAAGGTATCCTGATCCTGAGGTACCGGGTCATCCAGGTCAATGTCAGCATTTTGATTAAGAGCCTCTGAGGTCCTCTTTAGTTCAGTGGCCGGATTATCATCAGTTGGTATAGTCAGCTTGGCTTCTTTGCTAAGTCTGGCTTTGGCACTAAAAAGAACAAATACAGAGGTCAATAAAATAAACCGGTGCAAGGCATACAAACTAGTCTACTATGCTTACCCAGGAACGGTCTTGAGTGGAGGCATTTGTGTGGTTGATGAATCGCCGGAGGATGAATTGGAAGTTCCCTGATAATTAGAATTAGATGGATTAAGAGGATATCGGAAGTAACCCACCTTGGGATAAAGTGTATTAGAAGAACAAGAGACCTCTTGATGACGCTTGCGAACCGGGGAATATGGTAAACCGGAAGAGGTAACCACTTGACCACTGTGCCGGGTTGTGCGGCAGGCTTCTTTCTGCCGTGTCTTGAAAGAAAAGTGCGGATCCTAATGAGCAAGAGGGTGTGAATGTTTTACTTTCCGGACTGCTCGACGAAGTTTTGGTACTGGCACATGATTTGAATCGGAGGATAGAACAATTACCTCTACATCACCAGCGTGGCTAGCTTCCGCATCATCCTGATAATAATCATTGTCAATGACGTGTATGAAAAAAGAACCAAGAGAATCTAATTCTACCTCTGAGTCCGGGTCATCAAGCTCTTCATCATTGTGCAAATCAGAAGGTTCGACGGTTTTCTTCTTCGCTGGCTTCTTTATAGCCTTAGTCTTGCTGCAGGGTGCTCTTACCGGTTTATCCTGGGGCTTGGCTAGTTTATCTTGTGATTTCTTCTTCCAGAAAGGATCATCACCCTGCATAGATGGATAATAAATTATAAAGGAATATTTAAGAAAGGACGGATTAAGGTAAAAATGAGGCAAATCTTACAGCTGGCGGTTTGTTGGAAGTGCAGGGACTAAGCCGTACTTGACTGCAGACAGCTTTTGGTTCATTCAGTATTTTCTTAACAGCTTCAGTAACTTCATCGTCTGTTAGCTGAATATCAATATGACGTTGAGGATCTTTCAAGTCCCCCGTGTACTCACACATTAAATCGGGGCGCCGGCTTAAAGGCAGAACGCTCCAAGATATCCAGCAGTGGACGAAGTCAACACCTGTTAAACCGTTTGCCATAAAGGCTCTGAGTTTTGCGAGTTGTGGTAGTTATCCTTGGCAGTCAGCCTCTGAGGGAACAGGTGAGTATTGCTAATACGGTGAGGGCGGTAACCCGGCAGAGGGTTTTCGCTAGTTGGAGATGTGTCTTTACAATAAAACCAAGTCTGATTCCAGTCCTTGGGGTGACTATGAAGCTTGGCGTGAGGGAAATTGGCATCTCTCCTCTTTTGAATTGCCATCCCACCATGCTCAGTCTTGGGTCCATCTGTGAATTCTGTGTGATGGTTTAAATAAAAGAAATCTCTGAACAATTCAGCTGTGGGTTCTTCTTGAAGATAGGCCTCACAAAACACTTGGAAATCACAAATATTGGACACAGAGTTTGGTCCAATATCTTAAGGGTGGAGTTGGAAGCTGGCAAGCACATCACGGAAATTTTTTGATCCAGGAGAGCTGAACCCTCGATTCAGATGATCAGTAAAAACAATCACTTCGTCATTTTGAGGTTCAGGAGGATTTTCTAAACCAAGGACTCTCCAGTGGATGGTTTCCTTGCTCGCTAAAGCCCCAGTCACAACATACCCACTCCGTTGCTCTTCAGTAACCCGGGAAGGGACCCAACTGCAAGCATAAAACGTATTGGCCATTTGAACAGGGAGCTGGAAAAGAGGACCAAGGCCGGTTTAAGTTTTTGATTGATGCAGACAATCCGGTTTAAAAGACAGGAAAAAATTTAGAACCTATGCGCATGATAACCCGGAGTTTTATATTAAGGATGAGTTGGCGGTTTAAAAAGAGGGCTAATGGTACCTGGCGGGTTGCCATTTTCTAAAAGTATAAACTGCCTACAATGGTGTGGAAGTTACAAATCTGAAAAATTCCTAAGTGTTGTACAAACAGATTTCACAGGTTGGTGTGGTAATTTCGCAGTTCTAAAAAGGAGATAAATTTTAAACCCAAAATCGCGATAGGAGAGGAACACATATGCTCATATGGGATCTTATGCGTAGAAAGGTATCTTCTGTGATTGGAAATGGATGCTAAACTACTGTTACTCGCCTTTACTATCAAATTCAGATCAAACTACGCGATATAAAAGAAGAAAGTGAGGAACGATGAAGAACGTTGATGAATGGCGGAAACCCTAATGCAGATCTCTTATATAAGAAGAGAAGTACTTACTGACGCTGCTGAAAAGCGGAGGAGGTGTCGCGTTTCTCTGGTGAGATCAGGCTGATGCAGCGGCCGTTGGCGGTACAGAAGCGAAGGTCGATGGCGGCGGCTGCGCTCGAGCTCTAAGGCGACACGAGGAAGACGATGAGGCGAAGGGGCACGAAGGGGAAAAGAAAGACTGACCCTTGGCCATATTTAGAAGGCGAAGGGATAAGTGACAGGCGCGGGAATCGAGGAACACAAAAAATGGATATTTGATATAGCTGTCGCCTCGGTTTTCGGAGGGTCATTAATGAAAAGGAAGTATTTGCAGGTTTTTTATATAGAGATGACGCCGCGGTGATTTATTACAATCTTAAAATATGACGTCACGGCGGTTTACCAAGTGCATATGGAAATGATGTCATGGCAGTTTACAAGTTTCTTTGAAGATCAAGAAGTTTATCTAAGGATTGAAGATTGACATGAACAAGTTCAAATCAATCTGGGGCCCAATGTTGGGGATATAACTACTCAGCATAAACCGCCCAGGAGGGGCTGGGCTATGTTCATCCATATTGAAGCCCATCAAGAAAAGGAGTATGTCACTTTACTATTGAAGCTTAGAGGCCTGGAGCCCAAGGGCGGATTAAGGCCCATAGACATAAACCGCCATGAGTTATGTAACTTGAGTTGTAAGTTAAGGAAAGGTAGAAACCGGGCCGGACACGTGTATGAGCCGGCCTCGGTATTTTGTAAACCACCGGGCGTCAACCTGTGTATATAAAGGGACGACCCAGCGGCGGTTCAGGGACAAGAAACACCAACTCCAGAGATAGGTAAAGCGGATTCGCTCCCTGCTCATCGAGTCCCCATCAATTCCACCACAACTGGATCATAGGCTTTTACCTTCACCGCAAGGGGTCAAACCAGTATAAACTCCCCGTGTCCTTTGTCCGGTTTAACCCCTTTAAGCTAATCTCATTGAGATGGCTCCATGACTAAGTCCTCTCACTAGGACATCTGACGTGTTAATTCCACAACATCCGTGGGTCTTGATCCTAATCCACATGCGATTTGCCATGCGGGCATTGCTGTGGAGGCACCACAACACCGCTTGGCGTCATATCATGCTCATCTTGTGACGGGCGCAGCCTGCGCCCCGCGGTCGCTCCCCCGGCCGCTGTCGATGCTGCCGTGGCTAGAGGGTAATGGTTCACGCCCGATCAAGCAGGGTCGTTCTGGTGGCTGTGTTCACGAGAATGAGGAGAAGGCGGGGGCAGAGCACCCGCGTCGCCCGCGCCATGAACGCCATCTTCACATGAGTGTTGACATAGGCATGTGCCTCTAGCATCCCCACTGTCTGCTCACGTCACGGCTGGCTCGACAACCGCGCCGCTTGTGCCTGTTGTGCCCACCATAGCATTTTCTCCAACCGCGGTTGCTATGCTGCCCGTAGACAAAGGCGATAGGCGCTGGGACATAGAAGGCTTGACAACCATGGAGCCCTTCTTCTTGGGTGCCATGGGTGGTGATGAACTTGAAGGAATCGACGCGCTACCTGCTGCCTTTGTTCTCGCCAACGCAACCCTACCTAGAGCGCCAAAGATTTCGGCGTGGAGCCGACGATCTATGGGGCAGGGCCGCCCCTTTGCTGTTTTGGTGGAGGGTCAATTGGCACGAAGAGCAAGCACAACAGGAGACACTACAGTTTTTACCCAGGTTTGGTCCACCGAGAAGCATAAAAGCCTACTCTTGCTCTTATGTATTGGGGGAATATAGAAGAAGATACACGAAGCGCCCTCCCCCGGCAAGTCTCTAGGAGGGAGCAGCTGCACGGATATCTGTGCATGCGTGTTGCGAGGTTTTGAACCCATGTGAAGGTTTCCATGGCCCTCCTTTTATAGCTCAAGGGTTAACCACAGTGGCAAAACGGTCATTACATGGGGATTAGACTGATGCAGATCGGTCATACCTAACTCTGCTAGTTAGGACAAAAGTGTATTAAATGCAATGCTAGGTGTCGCATGGAGGGTGAACCCCAACAAGGGTGACGCACCGCGTATCCACCTAGCTGTTATTAGCTTGACACACCATTAGGATGGGTGTCAATAAAGGTATTCCTCCTCTCCAACAAGCTGGCATGCATGGGCGGCCTCCACCTAATCACCTATGGGCTCGACACCTCACTGACCAGTGAACAACTGGCCAGGGAGGTGGAGTGTAGGCGATTGGCGGCAAGTCCAAGCTTGGTGAGTTTGCCAGGTCTTGTCTTGCCAGCACGTTCTTGCCAGGATTGGCTGGTTCTGCTGGGAATTTTGTGGCTTGCTCCAAGCCTTGGTCTTCTCAATGCGTTGCTTGATCTCACAAAGAGCGACTTCTCTGGTTTGGATGTTATATAGGACTTGATTCACAATAGGGGAAGTTATGTGCCTAAGTAAGGGCAGCAAACGCCCATGTTTGCTGCACCGACACATTGCAAACTCTATGGACATTCCCTGTAAAAATGAAACATAGCGCACGACACTTCCTGAGCAACACACGACAATGTTGCATTGACTAAAACAAGCACACACCAAAAAAGTCGATCAATTCACAATTACCACATATATAAAATTAACATTCAACACATTTGCACACATGTAATACACTTCATCAATTCATAGGTACACATAATGTGTGCATTTCATCACAATAATATGAACACTAGAACAATTCTACATGCAAAATAAATTGGTAGAGGGAGGTCTTATACTATTCGGATCGAGAGGGACACCGGCGGAGGAGGCTGGACACGATGAGTTGTGGATCAGAACGGAGGTGGCATGGCAGGGCGGGGGGGACAACGTTGGCACAATAGGGGGCAAGGCGGGGTGGGGGCGGCCGATGGGAACGATGGCCGGTGGTGCGGCGGGGGGCTAGCCGTGGTTGGGGGAACAGCAGCCGGTGGCAAGGCGGGGGCAACATCGGAGGGTAGGGCGGGGCGAGGGCGGCAACATGAGATGGGGGAGATATTGAATGAGTTCTTTTTTCCTCTCAGTGGGTATGCGCTAGCTGACTAACTGTTAGTGCTAGTGCAAGTGACCTGGCCAACACCAGCAGTAGGTTTTCGAATAGGGTGTTCCACATATTGTGGATGGAGTTTTGAGCGACGACATGCGTAATACATATATTTACAACGATACAAATTCTTCTTGTGGTTCTGAGTACATAAATATGGTATGGTTAATTTAGGGGGTATGGTACACATAGAAAATAATTACACAAATGAATCATGCAATACGACATCATTTAACAATCCTCTCAACGATGGTTTGGGTCTTATTTATCTTGCTTGAGTAGTTCTGGCCAGCGCTATGACTCTTTCTCAGGAAGGGATGTCTTGTCGCCGGCAAGGTAGTTCTCCTCCTTGTAGTGGTGTAGTCTTGCTCTTCATACATCTCCTCTTCTATTAGGTCCACACCAAATTGATCATAGTCATCCTGGTGGGCGACTCCATCCATCATGATGATCCTCCTTTTGCCTCTCTGGACGACAATGATGGCTCGTGTCTGCGTCAGTATTTTCCCCGTAGAAAAAGGGATGATGTAGCATAGTTATAGTGGGTATTTCCCTCAGTTATGAGATCAAGGTTATTGATCCAGTAGGAAAACCATGCAACAGTATGTAAATGGTACCTGCACACAAAGAACAAACACTTGCAACTCGACGCGTAAGAGGGGTTGTCAATCCCTCCCGGGTAAAAGATAGATAAATTTGTAGTAGATTGGATAAATAGATCTTGCGGAAACGCAAAAGAAAATAAATAAAAAAATTGCAGCAAGGTATTTTTGGGTTTTTGGAATAATAGATATGAAAATAAAAGAGGCAAATAATAGATCAGAAAGAAAATATGATAAAGAATAGATCGAGGGGCCGTAGATTTCACTAGTGGCTTCTCTCAAGAAAAATAACATACAATGGGTAAAACAAATTACTATTGGGAAATTGATAGAACCTCAAATAAATATGACGATATCCAGGCAATGATCATTATATAGGCATCACGTCCAAGATTAGTAGACCGACTCCTACCTGCATCTACTACTATTACTCCACACATTGACCGCTATCCAGCATGCATCTAGTGTACTGAGTTCATGGAGAAACGGAGTACTGCAATAAGAATGATGACATGATGTAGACAAGATCTATTCATGTAGGAATAGACCCCATCTTGTTATCCTTAATAGCAATGATACATACGTGTCATGTCCCCTTCTATCACTAGGATTGAGCACTTTAAGATTAAATCCATCACAAAGGACCTCTTCCCATGACACGAAAAATCGATCTAGTTGGCCTAACTAAACCAAAGATTGGAAGAAGAAATACAAGGCTAAAAGCCATCATGCATATAAGATATCAAAAATCAAATAACTTTCATGGATAAAATAGATCTCACCATAAACTCAAAGTTCATTAGATCCCAACAAACACACTGCAAAAAGAGTTATATCGAATAGATCTCCAAGAGACCATTGTATTGAGAATCAAAAGAGAGAGAGAGGAAGCCATCTTGCTACTTCCTATGGACCCGTAGGTCTACAATGAAATACTCATGCATCATCGGAGAGGCACCGATGAGGATGATAAACCCCTCCGTGATGGTGTCGAGATTAGATCTTGTGGTTATGGAACTTGCAGCGGCTGGAATTGTGTTTCGTCGGCTCCTCTAGGGTTTTCAGATTTTTGGGGTATTTATAGAGCAAAGAGGTGGTGCATGAGGGAACTGAGGTGGGCCCAACCCACCAGGGCGTGCCAGTGTCGCCAGGCGCGCCCAGGTTGGTGGTGCCCCCCTCGGGGCACCCCTCTAGTACTTCTTCGACCCAAGTTGTTCCTTGTGGTCGAGAAAAAATCTCCAAAAAGTTTTGCTGCGTTTGGACTCCGTTTGGTATTGATTTTCTGCGAAGTAAAAAACAAGCTAAAAGAGCAACTGGCACTAGGCACTATGTCAATAGGTTAGTCCCAAAATATGATATAAGTTTGCTATAAAATGATTGTAAAACATCCAAGAATGATAATATAACAGCATGGACCAAGCCAAAATTATAGATACGTTGGAGACGGATCAACATCCCCAAGCTTAATTCCTACTCGTCCTCGAGTAGGTAAATGGTAAAAATATAATTTTTGATGTCGAATGCTTCCTAACATGTTCATCGCATATTCTTTTCTTCTGTAGCATGGACATTTGGAATTTTATATGATTCAAAGCAATAGTCTACTTCTGACATTGAGATTTCAATACTCAAGCATATCGACAAGCAACCATGTTTTTCAAAATATCAACACTAAAGCAAGTTATCCCTAGCCCATTATGCTCAATCATTCATCCATTCGTGAAAAACACACGCATATTAGCTATACCCAATGCTCAAGTACGATCGTAGTGCCGCTTAGTTGGTGCTTCATAAGAGAAGATGGAGACTCAAATAAAAATAAAAAATTTGCATAAAGTAAATAGAAGAATGGCCCTTCACAGAGGGAACTAGGGATTTGTAGAGGTGCCATAACTCAAAGTGAAAAAGATAGAGATGAAAATTTTTGGGTGGCTTGCTTTTCCTGTCAACGAAAACGATCGAGTAGTTCTGAATACATTCCATGCTAGATATATCATAGGATGTTCCCAAACTAAAAATAAAGTACATTCCTTTTTCCACCATTCTTTCACATTCCATGACTAATTGTATCCACGGGTGCCGTCCATACGAACACTTTCTAAGGAATTTATTATTTGACACCATAAAGTAAATTCATTTTTTATTTCGTGACTGGGCATCCCTACTACCTCTTGCCGTACTCTTGTGCAATGAAAAGTGAATAAACACTCATCTTGAGAATAACACATCTAGCATGGAAAAATATTAGCCACCCCCTACCGTTTCATGAGAGGTACAAGCACACAAAAAGGAATCTATTTTGAAAATTAGAGATTGCACATACGAATTTGCTTAGAACGCCAAGAGAATACCACATATAGGTAGATATGGTGGACTCATATGCGAAAACCAGGTTTAAGGATTTTGTATGCACAAGTAGTAATCCCACTTAGTGCAAGGTAATGCTAGAGAAAAGATTGAGAAGCATTAAACAAAGAAACAAAAATCGCATAAGCGAGCATTAAGCATAACTAACACCAAATAATGCACCACAAGTAGGATGTAATTTCATTGCATAACTATTGACTTTTGTGCTTGCATAGGGAATCACAAACCTTAACACCAATATTCTTACTAAAGGATAATTACTCACCAACATGACTCACATATTATATCATCATATAACGCAAAACTATTAAAAAGAATCAAGTTTATTTTGTCCAATGATCTTGAATATCTATCACTTTGGTACAAGTTTCATGTGTTGCTTTTGATAGCTCAAACAAATCTAAGTGAGGAACATGACCATAAAAAATTTCTTCTCTAAAAACAATATAAGCGAAGCATGAGAGAATTTCTTTAAAAATACTAAAGCACACCATGCTTAAAAAGATATAAGTGAAGCACTAGAGCAATTCCATAGCTCAAAAAATTTATGTGAAGCATAAAGAGCATTTCTAACAAATCATAGCATAATTTTGCCTCTCTCAATTAGGTGTGTCCAGCAAGGATAGATGACACAAACCAGAAGGCAAAACAAGTAAAGACTGATATAATACAAGATGCTCCAAGCAAAACTTATGATATGTGACGAATGAAAATATAGCTCCAAGTAAAATACCGATGGTCGTTAGAAGAAAGAGGGGATGTCACTCGGGGGCATCCCCAAGCTTAGTTGCTTGCTTCTCTTTGTATAATAGCTTGGAGTTCCATCAGCATCCCCAAGCTTAGGCTCTTCTTACTCATTATTCCTTCATCCATCATGATCTTACCCAAAACTTGTAATCTTCAATCACACAAAACTCAACAAAACCTTCGGGAGATCCGTTAGTATAATAAAGCAAACACTACTCTAAGTACTGTTGCAAACTCATTCATATTTTATGTTTGCATTATATCTACTGTATTCCAACTTCACCATGACTTATACCCCCGATACAAACCATAGATTCATCAAAATAAGCACACAACACAAAGAAAATAGAATCTGTCAAAAACAGAATAGTCTGTAGCAATCTGAAAACTTCGTATACTTTTGTAACTCCAATTTTTTTTGAAACTTTAGGACAACATAGGCAATTTGTATCTCAATCTTGTGTAAAAAAGTTCATAATTTTTCGTCGCCTCTGTGATTTTTCAAAATTGTTTAACTGGACGTAATTTTTTTTTGTTTTCCAACAAGATCATATCAACTATCACCCAACATGATCCTATAGGCTTTGCTTGCCCAAAAACTAATTAAGACATAAAAACACAATCATAACAGAGGTGTAATTGTACAAACACTCAAGAACAGAAAGAAAAAGGCAAAAATAAATTTTATTCATTGGGTTGCCTCCCAACAGGACCTATCGTTTTACGCCCTAGCTAGGCATAAAGCATAGATTTAAGTATTGTCATCTTTATTTCTAGTTCCATAGGAGCCCTCATGATTGATTCATATGGTGGCTTGATTCTTGTTCTAGGGAAATGTTCCATACCTTTCATTTGTGGAAATTGAAATTTAATATCGCCTTCTTTCATATCAACCATGACACCAATAGTACGTAAAAATAGTCTACCAAGTATAATTGGACAAGACGGATTGCAATCAATATCAAGAACAATAAAATTTATGGGCACATAATTAATATTTGCGAGAATAAGAATGACATTAATTCATCCCAAAGGCATTTTAATAGTAGAATCCGCCAAGTGCAAATTTACGGAATGAAAGTGCGTTACATTGACTAGAGAGGGGGTGTGAATAGGCAATTTTTATGAATTCTTCACTGAGGAATTTCAGGGTGAGGAAATTCCTAAGCAAAGAACTACTTGCAGCGGAATAAGTACTCAGGTATAAGCAAAACAGAGTAAGAGCATAGTCATCATGATGAAATGAAAGACAAACATAGAGTACAGAAAGCGTAAACACAGGATAAGCAGGATGAAGACAAACAGACTGAAGAATTAGGATTGAGGAAATAGAGAATGTCTTCAGTCAATGTCTTCAAGCAGTAATGATCAGGTACATCAACACATACTGAGGAAATGAAAGGGCTTGAGGAAATAGAACCAGTTGGCTTGGTGAAGACAATGATTTGGTAGACCAGTTCCAACTGCTGTGACAGTTGTACGTCTGGTTGGAGCGGCTGAGTATTAAAACTCGAGGACACACAGTCCCGGACACATAGTCCTCACCGTATTCTCCTTGAGCTAGGATCACACAGACCTCGCCCAACAGTAGTGGTAAGTCTTCATAGGTGACTTCCAAACCTTCACAGACTTGGTCACTCGGCAATCCACAATTCCTCTTGGATGCTCATACCATGACACCTAACCGTTTGGAGGATGCACAGTCCTCAAAGGTAACAAGCTCGGTTCCACACATGAACAATCTCTTCAGTGATGCTCAATCACTTTGGGGTTTGTAGGTTTGGGTTTGGGATTTGGGTTTTCCTCACTTGATGATTTTCGCTCAAAGTCCTCGAAGGATGGGATGATCTCAAATGACAAGTGTCAGTTTCTCTCGGAGCTGCCAACCAGCTAGTGGTTGTAGGGGCCGGCTATTTATAGCCTAGGGAGCAGCCCGACATGATAAGACATAAATGCCCTTGGCAGATATGACCGTTAGGTGGTAGGATATTTTGGAACAGCTTGCGCGCGGCTCAGCAACGGTCAGATAATTTGAGGTTCGAATTCCTTAGGGCTATCATGTTCCTCACTGTGTAGGCAATCCGCACTGGCGAATTCCTAACGCCTCAGTAAGAACAAATTCCTCACGGACCAGAAGATCTTCATCTCTATCACTGAAGAGCTTGACTGAACTGATATGAGATTGCCAATGGCTTCACTCGAAGGATTGGGTAGGTGTAGGATTTTGAGATGAGCATCACTTGGAAATCTGTTTCCTTGGTATTACCTCGACCCCCTTTAACAATACGGTGTTTCCTATGACTCAACAAGGAGAAAATGAAACTACCAAAACAAAAGTCTTCACGCTTCAGATTCCTCTCAAGAATATCGAGTCTTCATGGTCTGTAAGGACCCCGACTCAATGTCACATCGATCTAGCCTGTAACACCTCATATCACTTTGCGGCCTCACGCACGGTATTACCACGGGTGTCGCCTTACCTTTGCCCGGGACCGTTTGCGCCTTTTGGCTCGCGTATATGATGATGTCGCTAGCATCCATATGATAAGGAGCCCGGGCTGACATGACTAGTCGTAAACCCAAAGTGGCACAGACTTACTGGGACAGGCATCCATGACCCAGCATCGATCGTGTCGGTCATCAGCAAGTGGGTCCGGGCTGTAGCACTGGGCTAGCAGGACTCCGGTAAACCGGGCTGTAGCGGGCTAACAGGGCTCCGGTACTCAATGCGTGACATTTCCCCGAAGGGACAGACACAGGAACGAAGAAGGACACATGCCGGCCAGCCTAAGTGTTCCGGAGCAGTAGCAAGCTACCATGGCTCAATGGAAACACTAGGAGACATTTCCCGGTAAGAGAGGCTACTAAAGATAAACAACTAGATAGTCAGATCCCACACATACCAAGCATTTCAATCATACACACAATATGCTCGATATGTGCAAATACAACAAGGCATCATAACATGACTGTACGACACAAGTACTTTATTTAAAGGCTCAGAGAGCCATACTTAACATACATACAAGTACGGGTCACACGACCCACATTCAAGTCATACAGTCATACAAACCAGCAGCGGAAGTAACTTGTCTGAGTACAGACAACTAGTAAAATAAAAGAGGCTTGGAAAGCCTAGCTATACTACGTGGACCTTCACAAGCTCAGGATTACCACCTGGGCCTTAGTCTACTCGTCGATGTCAACGTCTACGAAGAACCGATCAGAAGGGGTTGCAGCGCCTTCTGTAAAATGTAAATTATAGCAACATGAGTACAAAGGTACCCAGCAAGACTTACGTCAGATCCTACATACATGCACATTATCAAGAAGGGTTGGTGGAGTTATTGCAGCAAGCCAGCTTTGACTCTTGGCTAAACTATCCTACGAGACTCCAACTTGAAATGGTTTTGCGCACACGAGTCCACTACTCACCACTTCAATACACCACCGAGGATCCACCTCCGTCATCCTATGGAAGAGCCATCCTCGGCACTCACGCTTATCTTGAGATTTTTAGTAGTATCCATTCACTTGTCTATGAACTGTATCAGCAACCAAGTAGTCCTTTTCCGCGGACGCGGCTATTCGAATAGATCATGTTAACCCTGCAGGGGTGTACTTCTTCATACATGTTTCCACCACTTAGCGTCTACACACGACATGTGCTCGGCAGACTTCAAGCGAAAGCCGACGTGGGTGTAGACCACGACCTACCTAAACACCTAAGTCTCTAGTCCAGGTTTATCGCCTATCCAGGTTCCATCCGCAGGGAGTCCGGCCGAGGTTTCCCATACGGCCCCGAACGATGTGTACAGGGTTCCCGAGATACCTAACGGGTATTCGATACACCGTGCCACGTACCTACCGCATCACAGGCCACCCCGGGGGTCAGCGCTGTCCACGGCCTGTAGTAAGCTACAAACACCAGAAACTACTTGCAACTCCTGGACAGAGGACTAGGGTGAATAAGAAGTCGAGCGGGGTCATATTTCAGGGCCCAATGCATGGTAGTAGCTGAATCTTAAATCATGCATACAGATCTCAGTTCTTAAGGTCGGCTTCAATGAAACAACCCACCATGTACTCCTACATGGCCTCTCATCGATACCTTTACCAAATCGTGTTCACCACATCACTCTCATTACCGACATGATCATTTCACTCTAGCCCATCACCCAGATGAACCAGACCTGACACGACTCTAAGCATAGCAGGCATAGCAAGGTAGGAACAACACATACATATGGCTCAATCAATTCCTACACATGCTAGTGGGTTTCATCTATTTACTGTGGCAATGACAGGTCATGCAGAGGAAATGGGTTCAACTACCGTAGCACACAGCAGTTTGAAACGCGTTGTCTTAATGCAGTAAAAGAGAGCAAGAGCGAGAACATGGGATTGTATCGATATGATCAAATGGTTGGTTGCTTGCCTGATGGATCGATGCACGGATACGGTTCTTCGCTAGGGTAATCACGGTACTCCTCGGAGGCAGAACCTGCCGCAAAGAACACCGATACACAACCATCACCAAACAATGTGCGACAATATGATGCATGCATGAAACATGGCAATATGAGTGTGTTGGGCTAATGCAACTAAAACCAGATGGGTTTGAATCAATTTGAACCAAAGATTCAAATTTCAAACTCATAAATGGCCCTTTAAAGTGTTTTATCTTGTTCTGCACTAAAATTCAAGTTAGTTTGTTTAAACATGCATGAAACTAGTACAGATGGATAGATTGGATTTTTCTGATCATTTTTCATATAAAATTTGTTTGATTTGGAGCTACGGTTGAATTTATATGAATTTTTGAAGTTTGCAACAATTTCTGGAATTTATAAATCATTTTAGATTTATTTTAATTTCAGAAAAGGTTTACTACGTCAGCATGAGGTCATGCTGACCTCAGCAAGTCAACAAACCCGGTCCAGGTCAAACCTGACGCGTGGGTCCAGGGTGTCAGTGGATAATTAACTAATTTAATTTAGTTTAAACTAATCTGGATAATTAGCAGAAGGGGGCCCCACCTGTCATTGACTCAACAGAGTCAACCAGGGCCCACCCGTGGTCAAAGTCAAAATGGCTGCACCGGCGTTTAGCCGCCGGCGAGCCAGACGCGGCGGTGGAAGTGGTTTTGGCCATTCCGGCCACCAAATGGGTTGCGGAGGGCATCGGGGTGGAGCTGAGGACGAGCCGCGGCTCTTGGTGGAGTCAGTTGGGGTCGGGGTGGCCGTAGTTGGCGCCGGCGACGACCTAGGCGGTCACCGGAGTTCGGGTGAAGGCGAACTCGGGGCTAGGGTATGCGATGAGGTGCGGGAAGTGCACGGTTGGACTCAACGCAACGTGGTGAGTGCGTTGGACACCGTGAGTTGGCCGAAGGATGGCCGGGAGCACGTCGGCGACGAGATCCGCGGCGGTGCGTGCGGATGATCTTCGTGCGGTGACTACACGGCTCGGGGGCAAGAGAGGAAGGGTAGGAGGGGTAGCTAGGCTCACAGAGCACCCGTAAAGGTCACCGGCGAGGACGGGGACGAGCTGATGCGGCGACGGCGTTGAAGGGGATCTCCGGCGACGGCGAACTCGGGCTAGGTCGGTGCGGTGGACTCGGGCCTCACGAGCATGTGGGGCTCGGTTAGCTCGACGAAGTGGACGGCGGCGGAGCTCCTAGACACCACGAGACGGAGCACGGGCGGCGGCGAGCGCGGCTACGACGATGGAGCGGCGGTGGTGGTGTCGGCCATGGCTGGGGAGCGCGAGGGGGAGGAGCTGGAGAGGAGAGGGGGCGTCTGGGGGGTTCGGGGGAGAGAGAGAGGCGATCCACGTCGTTAGCTGGGTGAGTGGAGCGGTGAGGCGGCGAGCAGGTGCGTGGCACCCATGCGGTGCTCGCCGTCGAGCACCTTGCCTGCCTGCCTGGCCGGCAAGCAACTCGCTGGCGCGGCGCTGGGCCGGGCCGGCAGGTGGGCCGGGTTACAAGCGCCAGGTAAGTCCTTCCTTTCTGTTTGTTTTTTTTCTATTTTTCTGCAACTTTGTTGAATTATTAAAAATACCTAGGCAACTCCTAAAATCACCAAACTGCTCCTGGTCCAAAGTTGGAATATTTCCAACATGAAACATTTCAGTTTAGGAATATTTGAGCATTTGAAATATTTTATATAATTTTAAATGCCCAAATTCAAATACTTATCATTTAATTCAAAGACCCTAAGATGACCTAGAAAATTGTGCAACACTTTTGGCAGAGGTTCTGAACCAAGACAAAAATGATGGACATTTTAGAAGGGCATTTCAGGTTCATTGAAAAAGTTTTTAGTAAACCCTAGTTGGTTTCAGAGGGGGCTGGGGGTTCTGACATCCCCATTTCAAGTTTCTGATGAAAGGGTAGACATGATGCAACACTCTAATCCATGAACTAGCTAGGGTGTGACAACTCACCCCCACTCAAAAGAATCTCGACCCGAGATTTGGGTTCCTCCGGGAAGAAGGTGGGATACTCGAGTCAAAGACGATCCTCCCTTTCCCAAGTTGCTTCATTCTCAGAATGGTGCGACCATTGAACCTTGAGAAACTTGATATTATGACGTCGAGTGGTACGCTCAGCTTGGTCGAGGATACGAACGGGGTACTCTCTATACGTGAGATTATCTTGGAGATCAAGCGTTTCGTGGTCTACTCCACGGATAGGATCCGAGAAGCAACGCCTGAGTTGAGAAACGTGGAAGACGTCGTGGACTCTGGAGAGATGCGGAGGTAGTTCCAATTGGTAGGCAACTTCTCCTCGTTTTGCGAGAATGCGAAAGGGTCCAATGTAACGAGGAGCCAATTTTCCCTTGATACCGAAGCGATGGGTTCCCTTCAGAGGAGTAACCCGAAGGTAAGTATTCTCGTCAACCTCAAAAGTCATAGCCTTATGTTTTCGGTCATATTGACTCTTTTGACGAGATTGGGCTGTTTTCAACTTTTCACAAATGATGCGAACTTGCTCTTCTACTTCCTGAATCATATCCGGGCCAAAGAATTGTCTTTCCCCGGTTTCTGACCAGTTAAGAGGCGTTCGACACCTTCGTCCATAGAGAACTTCAAAAGGGGCTTTGCCCAAGCTGGATTGATAGTTGTTGTTATAAGAAAATTCGGCAAATGGAAGGCATTTCTCCCACTCCATTCCGAAAGAGATAACAGAAGCTCGAAGCATGTCTTCTAGAATCTGGTTGACGCGTTCCACTTGACCACTTCATTGAGGGTGGAAAGCGGTACTAAAAGAAAGGCGGGTTCCCATAGCATTTTCGAACTTTCTCAAAATCGAGAGGTGAAAAGACTTCCTCGATCCGAGTTAATTTCCAAAGGAACACCATGGAGAGACACTATTCGGGAGATGTACAAGTCTGCTAACTGACTAGCAGTTATACTCTCACGAACAGGTAAGAAATGGGCCACTTTGGAAAGACGGTCGATAACGACGAAGATAGCGTTATTCCCTCTCTTGGTCCTGGGAAAACCGGTAATGAAGTCCATACCAATTTTATCCCATTTCCATTCAGGAATAGCTAGGGGTTGAAGGGTGCCAGCAGGCCGTTGATGCTTTGCTTTTACACGACGACAGACGTCGCAATTAGCAATATACTGAGCAATTTCTCTCTTCATCCTAGTCCACCAGAACCTCTGGCGTAGGTCCTGATACATCTTGGTACTACCGGGATGAATGGTGAGAGGAGATTCATGAGCCTCCTTAAGGATCAACTGCCGTAGATGCTGGTTCTTGGGAACCGCTAAACGGTTCTCAAAGTACACAACACCATGATCATTTGTGGAGAAACATCTAGCACCTCCGCTAGCAATGTTCTCCTTGATCTTAGATATTCCCTTATCTCGCTTTTGGGCAGCGATGATTTGATCCGTAAGAGTAGGTTTCGCCACCAAGGTGGAAAGAAATCCTTGAGGAACAATGTGAAGGTTAAGCTTCCGAAATTCCTCATGGAGAAGTGGTTGACTTTGTTGTAACATTAGGTTGTTACAATAAGATTTACGACTTAGCGCATCAGCCATGACGTTGGCTTTCCCTGGGGTGTAAGTTATTCCTAAGTCGAAATCTGTGATCAACTCGACCCAACGTCTTTGCCTGAGATTTAAATCGGGTTGGGTGAATATATACTTAAGACTTTGGTGATCAGTGTAGATTTCGCAAGGATTACCGAGAAGGTAATGTCGCCATGTTTTGAGTGCATGGACTACAGCTGCAAGCTCTAGATCATGAGTGGGGTAGTTTTCCTCATGTGGGTGTAATTGCCGTGAAGCATAAGCAATTACGTGTCGATCTTGCATGAGAATACAGCCTAGTCCTTGTCGCGAGGCGTCGCAGTAGATAACAAAATCCTTGGAAAAATCCGGTGGTACTAGTACGGGAGCAGAGGTTAAACGTCCTTTCAGTTCCTGGAAACTGTGCTCACATTGTGGAGTCCACTCGAACTTTTTATCTTTCTTGAGGAGTTCAGTTAGAGGTTTGGCAACTTTGGAGAAATTCTCGACAAAGCGACGGCAATAGCTCGCTAGGCCAAGGAAACTCCGAACTTGCTTGACCGATTCAGGTGGAGTCCAATTAAGGATGGCTTGAACTCGCTCAGGGTTAACAGCAATGCCTTTACCAGAAATGACATGTCCAAGATAGGTCACTTCTGACAACCAGAATTCACATTTAGAAAATTTGGCATAAAGGCGATGCTCTCGAAGTTTCTTCAACACTAGCCTTAGGTGTTTGGCATGTTCTTCCTCGTTCTTGGAGTAGATGAGTATATCATCGAGGTAAACCACGACGAATTTATCCAAATACTCCATGAAGATTGAGTTCATCAACCGAGAGAAGGTGGCTGGAGCGTTGGTTAAACCGAAGGACATGACGGTGTACTCGTATTGGCCATAACGAGTAACAAAGGCTGTTTTCGGAATGTCCCCGTTTCTGATTTTGATTTGATGGTAGCCCAACCTCAAATCCATTTTAGATAAGACTGAGGATCCAGCGAGCTGATCATACAGGTCATTGATCCTGGGGAGCGGATACTTGTTCTTAATTGTGACCAAGTTGACAGGTCGATAATCTACAACCATCCGGTCCGTACCATCCTTCTTCTTGACGAAGAGGACGGGGCAAGCCCAAGGAGATGAACTAGGTTGGATGAAACCCTTTTTCAAGGACTCATCGAGTTGTTTCTTAAGCTCGGCTAGTTCAAAAGGTGCCATCTTGTAGGGTCTTCTGGAAATCGCGACATTTCCTGGAATGAGATCTATCACAAATTCGACATCTCTGTCAGGTGGAACACCTGGCAATTCCTCTGGGAAGACCTCCGGAAAGTCACGGACTACCGGAACGTCCTCAAGGTCTGGCAAAGGGCTGGCGTTAAGAGAATATAACTGTCGCGTGGCTATTCGGGTCAAGACATTGACTATCTTCCCCGAAGGATGGGTGAGTTGAACAGTCCTAGAGGAGCAATCAATTTTGGCATGATGGGCTGACATCCAGTCCATACCCAAGATGATATTAATATCCGAAGATTTGAGGGCTATCAACGATGCGAGAAAAACAAGTTTGTCGACTTGAATTTCATTTCCATGGCTTACTCTAGAAGTTTGCCATTTGGATCCCGGAGTTTGAATTACCATAGAGGTGGGCATCTCACAGAATGTGGTATTATGCAGACGAGCATAGCTCTCGGATATAAATGAATGAGATGCTCCTGTATCGAAAAGAACAGATGTCGGGTGGCAATTAACAAGGAGCGTACCGAGAACGACGTTGGGATCTTCTTGAGCCTCTTCCGCAGAAACACAATTAACATGGCCACTTGCAGTGGTGGTCGGCTTGGCATAGAACACTTTCCCTGTCGGCTTGCCGCGGCCAACAGTTTTTGCTGTCTGGTTGGGGTTGGTTTGGGGACACTCGCGCATATAGTGGCCTGATTCCCCACACTTGAAACAAGTCACGGAACTGGTACGTGGAGGAGCATTGTTAGTTGGACCACCATAGGGCTTGGCTGGTGCATATGGCTGAGCTGGGCGAGGCGCCTGGAAGGATGGCCTCGGTGTGAACCTGGGTGGCAGGGCAGTGTTAGGCACCCACACGCGGCGCTTCTGAGGACCAGCACCGGATGAGGAACCCAAGTCACGGCCATGCTTGCATGTTGCTTCATAATCAGTCTGACCAGTCTCAGCACTGATGGCTTTGTTAACAAGCTTCTGAAAAGATGTGCACTCATGCAGACGGAGGTCGCGGCGAAGATCAGGACTAAGCCCCTTACGGAACCTTGCCTGCTTCTTGGCATCAGTAGAAACTTCCTCCGTTGCATAACAGGCAAGGTTACCAAACTCCCTGCTGTAAGCGTCAACAGAGAGTCGACCTTGAGTGAAACTACAGAACTCCTCACGTTTACGGTCCATGAGACCCTCCGGAATGTGATGTTCACGGAAAGCCTCGCTAAATTCAGCCCAAGTAGTGACATGGTCCGCTGGGCGCATAGCTCCATAATTCTCCCACCATAGACTTGTGGGGCATTCAAGATGATATGCAGCAAAGGTGACCTTGTCAACCTCAGCTACTAGCGCAGAACGCAGTTTGTGAGAAATACTGCGAAGCCAGTCATCAGCATCGAGAGGCTCGACGGAGTGGTGGAACGTGGGTGGATGTAACTTGATGAAATCACGGAGTGACACCAAGTTAGTGCTCTGATGGTGTGCTGTGTTCTGTTCAATACGCTCCAACAAACGGTTGGTCTCCCGCTTGTTTCTCTCAGCCTCTAGCATAACTTCTGCCAGAGAGGGAGGGTGAGGCAGATTTGTATCCCCAACTCTGCTGCCTTCGGCCTGCTCTGGGGGAGCAGGGTTGTTGCGGGTGTTAACCATCCTAGGAAAAACAAGACAATGGTTTAGTCCAACATGACAAGATTCCGACATAGAATGTAGAATGTAATGGACAACTCAGAATGCAAGATGATCATCCGTATGACATGGTAGATAGAGAAACTACTTCTTTTATTCCATCATGATACACACCATACGAGGTTTAGTACAAGACCAACAAGTACTACTACGGTGAGAGGAGGATTACATATCATCGGAAGCATCCCAAGCTCCTATACATTATTTTTCCTACACCCCCGGAATTACTACACGCTAAGTCATATTCCACAAGTCACGCAGGACGGTGGAAATACAACTATTACAATACCTAGTGGATCTACTACTATCTCAGTCATCTCCATAGTAGTTCTCATAGAAGTCTCCTCCATAGCCTGGAAGTTCAACGTGAGCATCCGGAAACAAACGGTCCTAAGGAGCCTGTGGACTAAAAGGGCTAGGGTGAGGTCTTGGACCAACAAACGGTGGCCTGCGAGGACCACGAGGTGGGGTGATGCCTCCCACATCACGCCACTCCATCATATCCGGCAGAGCAGACCTAACAGGATACAGATCTCTCATATCCATGCATCCAGCTTGCACAGCCGGTGCAAACCGAGTCAAGGTGGCCCAATGATCGGCGCGGGTGTTGACAAGCTCCATTCTCAAGGCCCGATTCTCTCGGTCCTTATCCTCGAGCAACTCAGCAGTGGTGCGAGTTAGTGAGTCCTCCTGACTGGGGTCAGCATAGATAGCCCGGAGATAACCGTGCGCTCCAGGAAGTGAAGCCGACATATACCGGAAGTCGGTGTTGCGAAGCAGGCCAGTCCTGACTCGCATGATGGTCATCATAGAATAAGCCGCATCTTGCACAACCATCTCAATAGTAACACCGAGCCCATAGGAACAGTGAAGATCCTCGGTAGAACCAGGATAAGAGGGAAATATCCAGACGGTGCAAAGATACTGGCTTTGGTTAAAATCTCGAAACTGCTCTTCGACCGTGTATTCGGGATACCAACGGTAACCCGTCTCGATCATCACTCGGACTAACATGGCCATATGACCGGTCACACCAATGCATCGGGTCAGGCGAACCACTTGATTTTGGTCGCGAGTGGCCATCTGAAAGCACAACCATAATGCAAAGGCATTAGAATTTCTAGCAAAATTTCAATAGCATAACGGCTGTAAATGCTCAAGAAGGGTTTGAGACATTTATCAAAAAATTGCATAGACACTCAACAATATCATATCAAGGTTCTAGGTTCAACTTATCAGCATAACAAGGTAGTAGAACTGAACTAGGCTTGTAGTCATCAAACCTATAAGGTACTACTGATTCGTAACACGTGAACCTGATAGAGAGAGAGAAGATCCTAATCCTTAATCCCCGGTAGAAGAATGGACTGACTCAAATCAGAATGCCATGAGGTAAAGAAGTAAAAAGAGCCTTACGTACCATCCCACAATCAATTCCCCTACATATAACTAAAGCATTTCTATACACAACATCGACCAGTTTGGCTTGGAGAACCTACAGGCAGTCCGGCTCTGATGCCAACGCTGTCAGGACCCCGACTCAATGTCACATCGATCTAGCCTGTAACACCTCATATCACTTTGCGGCCTCACGCACGGTATTCCCACGGGTGTCGCCTTACCTTTGCCCGGGACCGTTTGCGCCTTTTGGCTCACGTATATGATGATGTCGCTAGCATCCATATGATAAGGAGCCCAGGCTGACATGACTAGTCGTAAACCCAAAGTGGCACAGACTTACAGGGACATGCATCCATGACCCAGCATCGAACGTGTCGGTCATCAGCAAGTGGGTCCGGGCTGTAGCACTGGGCTAGCAGGACACCGGTAAACTGGGCTGTAGCGGGCTAACAGGGCTCCGGTACTCAATGCGTGACATTTCCCCGAAGGGACAGACACAGGAACGAAGAAGGACACATGCCGGCCAGCCTAAGTGTTCCGGAGAAGTAGCAAGCTACCATGGCTCAATGGAAACACTAGGAGACATTTCCCGGTAAGAGAGGCTACTAAAGATAAACAACTAGATAGTCAGATCCCACACATACCAAGCATTTCAATCATACACACAATATGCTCGATATGTGCAAATACAACAAGGCATCACAACATGACTCTACGACACAAGTACTTTATTTAAAGGCTCAGAGAGCCATACTTAACATACATACAAGTACGGGTCACACGACCCACATTCAAGTCATACAGTCATACAAACCAGCAGCGGAAGTAACTTGTCTGAGTACAGACAACTAGTAAAATAAAAGAGGCTTGGAAAGCCTAGCTATACTACGTGGACCTTCACAAGCTCAAGATTACCACCGGGGCCTTAGTCTACTCGTCGATGTCAACGTCTACGAAGAACCCATCAGAAGGGGTTGCAGCGCCTTCTGTAAAATGTAAATTATAGCAACATGAGTACAAAGGTACCCAGCAAGACTTACGTCAGATCCTACATACATGCACATTGTCAAGAAGGGTTGGTGGAGTTATTGCAGCAAGCCAGCTTTGACTCTTGGCTAAACTATCCTACGAGACTCCAACTTGAAATGGTTTTGCACACACGAGTCCACTACTCACCACTTCAATACACCACCGAGGATCCACCTCCGTCATCCTATGGAAGAGCCATCCTCGGCACTCACGCTTATCTTGAGATTTTTAGTAGTATCCATTCACTTGTCTATGAACTGTATAAGCAACCAAGTAGTCCTTTACTGCGGACGCGGCTATTCGAATAGATCATGTTAACCCTGCAGGGGTGTACTTCTTCATACATGTTTCCACCACTTAGCATCTGCACACGACATGTGGTCGGCAGACTTCAAGCGAAAGCCGACGTGGGTGTAGACCACGACCTACCTAAACACCTAAGTCTCTAGTCCAGGTTTATCGCCTATCCAGGTTCCATCCGCAGGGAGTCCGGCCGAGGTTTCCCATACGGCCCCGAACGATGTGTACAGGGTTCCCGAGATACCTAACAGGTATTCGATACACCGTGCCACGTACCTACCGCATCACAGCCCACCCCGCGGGTCAGCGCTGTCCACGGCCTCCAGTAAGCTACAAACACCAGAAACTACTTGCTACTCCTGGATAGAGGACTAGGGTGAATAAGAACTCGAGCGGGGTCATATTTCAGGGCCCAATGCATGGTAGTAGCTGAATCTTAAATCACGCATACAGATCTCAGTTCTTAAGGTCGGCTTCAATGAAACAACCCACCATGTACTCCTACATGGCCTCTCATCGATACCTTTACCAAATCGTGTTCACCACATCACTCTCATTACCGACATGATCATTTCACTCTAGCCCATCACCCAGATGAACCAGACCTGACACGACTCTAAGCATAGCAGGCATAGCAAGGTAGGAACAACACATACATATGGCTCAATCAATTCCTACACATGCTAGTGGGTTTCATTTATTTACTATGGCAATGACAGGTCATGCAGAGGAAATGGGTTCAACTACCGTAGCACACAGCAGTTTGAAACGCGTTGTCTTAATGCAGTAAAAGAGAGCAAGAGCGAGAACATGGGATTGTATCGATATGATCAAATGGTTCGTTGCTTGCCTGATGGATCGATGCACGGATACGGTTCTTCGCTAGGGTAATCACGGTACTCCTCGGAGGCAGAACCTGCCGCAAAGAACACCGATACACAACCATCACCAAACAATGTGCGACAATATGATGCATGCATGAAACATGGCAATATGAGTGTGTTGGGCTAATGCAACTAAAACCAGATGGGTTTGAATCAATTTGAACCAAAGATTCAAATTTCAAACTCATAAATGGCCCTTTAAAGTGTTTTATCTTGTTCTTCACTAAACCTCAAGTTAGTTTGTTTAAACATGCATGAAACTAGTACAGCTGGATAGATTGGATTTTTCTGATCATTTTTCATATATAATTTGTTTGATTTGGAGCTACGGTTGAATTTATATGAATTTTTGAAGTTTGCAACAATTTCTGGAATTTATAAATCATTTTAGATTTATTTTAATTTCAGAAAAGGTTTACTGCGTCAGCATGAGGTCATGCTGACCTCAGCAAGTCAACAAACCCGGTCCAGGTCAAACCTGACGCGTGGGTCCAGGGTGTCAGTGGATAATTAACTAATTTAATTTAGTTTAAACTAATCTGGATAATTAGCAGAAGGGGGCCCCACCTGTCATTGACTCAACAGAGTCAACCAGGGCCCACCCATGGTCAAAGTCAAAATGGTTGCACCGGTGTTTAGCCGCCGGCGAGCCCGACGCGGCGGAGGAAGTGGTTTTGGCCATTCCGGCCACCAAATGGGTTGCGGAGGGCATCGGGGTGGAGCTGAGGACGAGCCGCGGCTCTTGGTGGAGTCAGTTGGGGTTGGGATGGCCGGAGTTGGCGCCGGCGACGACCTAGGCGGTCACCGGAGTTCGGGTGAAGGCGAACTCGGGGCTAGGGTGTGCGGTGAGGTGCGGGAAGTGCACGGTTGGACTCAACGCAACGTGGTGAGTGCGTTGGACACCGTGAGTTGGCCGGAGGATGGCCGGGAGCACGTCAGTGACGAGATCCGCGGTGGTGCGTGCGGGTGATCTTCGTGCGGTGGCTACACGGCTCGGGGGCGAGAGAGGAAGGGTAGGAGGGGTAGCTAGGCTCACAGAGCACCCGTAAAGGTCACCGGCGAGGTCGGGGACGAGCTGATGCGGCGACGGCGTTGAAGGGGATCTCCGGCGACGGCGAACTCGGGCGAGGTCGGTTGCGGTGGAATCGGGCCTCACGAGCACGCGGGGCTCGGTTAGCTCGACGAAGTGGACGGCGGCGGAGCTTCTGGACACCACGAGACGGAGCACGGGCGGCGGGGAGTGCGGCTACGACGATGGAGCGGCGGCGGTGGCGTCGGCCATGGCTGGGGAGCGCGAGGGGGAGGAGCTGGAGAGGAGAGGGGGCGTCTGGGGGTTCGGGGGAGAGAGAGGGGTCGATCCACGTCGTTAGCCGGGTGAGTGGAGCGGCGAGGCAGCGAGCAGGTGCGTGGCACCCATGCGGTGCTCGCCGTCGAGCACCTTGCCTGCCTGCCTGGCCGGCAAGCAGCTCGCTGGCGCGGCGCTGGGCTGGGCCGGCAGGTGGGCCGGGTTACAGGTGCCAGGTAAGTCCTTCCTTTCTGTTTGTTTTTTTCTATTTTTCTGCAATTTGTTGAATTATTAAAAATACCTAGGCAACTCCTAAAATCACCAAACTGCTCTTGGTCCAAAGTTGGAATATTTCCAACATGAAACATTTCAGTTTAGGAATATTTGAGCATTTGAAATATTTTATATAATTTTAAATGCCCAAATTCAAATACTTATCATTTAATTCATAGACCCTAAGATGACCTAGAATATTGTGCAACACTTTTGGCAGAGGTTCTGAACCAAGACAAAAATGATGGACATTTTAGAAGGGCATTTCAGGTTCATTGAAAAAGTTTTTAGTAAACCCTAGTTGGTTTCAGAGGGGGTTGGGGGTTCTGACATCCCCATTTCAAGTTTCTGATGAAAGGATAGACATGATGCAACACTCTAATGCATGAACTAGCTAGGGTGTGACATGGTCACACCAATTTCTTCACTTTCAAAGTCTACACGAGAACCAAAGTCTTCAGCCGAAGACATTCATTTTATGGGTCGACTTTCACTTTAAATATCAAACTCTTCATTGACTTATAGAGCCTGTGTACACTCACAAACATATTAGTCCCTTAACCTATAAGTCTTCAATACACCAAAACCACTAAGGGGCACTAGATGCACTTACAATCTCCCCCCTTTTGGTGATTGATGACAATATAGGTTAAGTTTTCAACGGGGATAAACATATGAATTGAAAGTACTCAAAATTGAGGAATTTGATTGCAAGATATAGAAGAACTCCCCCTTAAGATGTGCATATTGAGGTATTTGCTTTTGAAGCAATGCACATTTGAAGAGTAGAATCATGGAGAAACTCCCCCTATATCTTGTAATTCATACACGCATGTAACATATAGAATGAAGAATTTGAAATGCATGATGAAATATGGTGACTGACGTAATTAAGCATGCGTGCACAACATTAATGAGGAAATAGCATGCAGGAAAAACAGAGCAAAAGTATCAGGTCACCATCGGGCTTAAGTTTACAACTCAGTCAACAAAAGCTTTAGAAGAGCGAGAGTTGCAACTTAACAAAAAACGCCCATATATATAGACCCGCTCGAAGACTAACTCAAATTTCTCCCCCTTTGTCATCAAATGACAAAAAGGGACGAAAAGTGAGGACTAACGCCCCTGAAGAATCTCTTCACGAAGTCGATGGAGGAGCGCCAGTGTTGTTGGGGTCGTCTGTTGGAGTAGGGCCTGCCGCAATGTCGTCCAGATCTTCATTTTCATTAGTATCGCGGGACGAGGAATATGAACTGGGCACCAAAGGAGGAACTTCGACCTTCTTGAATTTCTTCGGTGGAGGCTTAGCCTAGCCGAACTCCTGCTTGAAGCCCATCTGCTTGAGATCCTCATCACTGTAAAGGTGAGACAGTATAGCCCAGGTGCGATCAAACATTTCATTAAGGTAGTAATGGTTCTTCTTCACTGAATTATAAGGGGCAGTCATATTGTGAAAAATTGAACCAAACTGGCGTTTCACCCATTTGTGATTGCGATCCACCTTTTGATGAAGACTGAGGAGAAGCATTTGTGGCAGAGTCATCAGTAGCAGAATCATCATTGGTGGAGTATGAAGTAGCTTTGCCGAACTATCCATCCAATGGTCGAATGCCCTCATCAAACAGAAGTGGCCTTGCCCTTTTCATCAGCTGAGGAAAATGTCCGTTTGAGGATTTCAATCTGGGGCAAGAAGCTGCCATGGTTGAGTGTATCAGCTTTGTAGTTGAGTGAAGACGTTGTTCTGAGGAATCTCATAATCCAGGGAGCGTAAGGCTTCAACTCAAACGGGGACATTGCGACGTTTGTTAGAGTCCTCGTCAAGAAATCATGATAATTCACGGGAATACCATGCATGATATTGAACAGCATATTCTTCATGATGCCAACGACTTCTTCATCATTCGAGTTGTGGCCATTGATTGGACTCATTGTCTTCGTCAGAATTTGGTCCTTGAGGCTTGTCCAGGCTTTAGTGGCTTCATTAGCACTTGCATGAAATGATCTGACAGCTCAGTTTCAGAGTAAATCAGACACGCACCTTCTAGGGGAGGACTGCCAGGCATGGCACGAAGCAATTCAGTTGCCAGTGCCTTGTAGTGTGTATTCTCTGTCATCCAGTCCAACACCCATGATTTCACATCTTCAGCATTGGCTTGATGTGCAGCATCGCGTAGAATTGAAGAATGAGTTCTTCATTCCAATCGCATATGTCAGTGTAGAAATTGAGCAGGCCAGCATCATGAATGGCAGCGAGGACTGGCGTAAAGTAAGGCACTTATTCCATATCCAAGTGAAGAATATGCTCATGATCGAAGACTTTGTCTTTGTTGAACAACACTGAAGAATAGAAATTAGCTTGGCTGGCAGTCCAGAATCACATCCTCCTCAGACGAGCAGAATCATATGGATTGTAGTCAGTGAAGAATACATGATCATTGAAGAAGGCATCAGCCTTGAACTTCGGAGTCTTGGAGAATGGATTCTTTGGCTATGGCTGAGGAGTATCGGTAATCTAAAGAATAACTTCTGGAATGTCAATTTCAGGAGGTGCAGGCTGAGGAATTTCTGCTTCTGCTTCAGTAGCAGCCTGGGCCTCCATTTCTTCAGCAACATTTTCATCAGCACTAGTGGTTGGAATCTCTTCAGGAATGGAAGGGGTGGCATGAATTTCTTCAGAACCCATTTGAACTTCAGTTGGAGCCGGGGACTGAGGAATTTTCTGGAGTGGCATGAACAGAGGTGAGTCAGGGTACTGACTCTCCCAAAAATCATCATTCATCACTGGAGTGGTGCAGCCAATGTCCACATCCTCATCCACTTCCATTTGTTCAACATCGGCCTCTTCAGCAGTAAACTAAGGCATTGGCGATGATACCTGAGGGGTTGAAGTGAAGGCTTCAACTTCAATTTCTTCATGCATCTGGTCTGTGGAAGCAGAAGATGGATATTCTTCTGCAGATTCTTCAAGAATCTGATATTCTTCACCATAAGGAACAAGTTCCTTAGATGGCATACTTGCAAGAGGAACAACATCAACGGGATTCTCTAGTGAACTTGTCAAAATCTTCGCCTTCTTGGGGGCTGAAGATTCTGAGGCAGCTGATGCCTTCCTCTTCTGCAAAGTAGCATGCTCCGTAGCTTTGGTTTTCTTCACTTCCAGAATAGAAGGAAAAACTGGGTTTGGTGTTGGTGCGGGCAGAGCAGTGGTAGTGGGTCAATTTCTTCAGGGACAACTGATGCAGTTGGCCTGTCCTAAGCAGTTTCTTCAGGCGCAGCGATAGAGTCTTCAGCCGGCCAAGCAATTTCTTCAGGTGCAACACTAGTGGTTTCCCTAGCAGTTTCTTCAGAGGCTGGAATTTCTTCAGCAACCCTGGTGCTTGTAGTTTCATCCACAGCCTGATTTTCATCGGCAGTGCTAGCAATTCCTTCAGTGGCTTGAGCAGATGCTTCAGCCGGAGTGACTTCAATGTGCATAGGAGCACCAGCACTTGAAGTGAATTTCTTCGTCAGCTTGACAAATCGGACCTTGGTGCCCTTCGAATCAGCCTTGTAGGCTTCAAATTCTTCGTTGAGCTATTTGATTTTAGCTTGTAGTGCAAGGAGCTGCTCAGGCGAAAGACTTAGGACAATGTCCTTTAGGTAGCGTTGCTTCTTGTACTGCGCTTTCTTCACTGACCTGGCTTGGTCATACTTCCATTTTTCTTTAGCGATGAACGCTGTCACAATGTGACTTTGTCCAGGAGTGTGGCCCAAATCTGGCATTGGAGCATTGGGATCTTTGTGCCAGAGATCGATGAAATCGAGGATTTTCTTTGGATCCAGTAGTAGGGGCACAACACTTCCTTTGGCTCTAGCGGCCCTCTGCTGTCTGTCCTTGATGATATCAGCAAGTTCATCATCATCAGCTTCATCATCAGATGGAATTTGAAAGACCACTTGCCTCTTGTGAGGACTTGGTCTAGTGCCTCGTCCAGCAGTGGCCTTGGTCTTCAGCAGAGTGGGACCGGAAGTTGAAGGGTGAGCAAAAGAAATCGCTGAAGCTCTTGAGGCAATAGATATGCCTGTGGTCCTTTGGTACCTGGCGAGATGCACGGGTGCTGAGGACTTTGCCGGAGGAGATGAGGGTTTCGAAACCCGAGGAATTGGTGCAGCTTGAGGAACTGGGACAACTTGAGGAATTTGCCTTGGTGGCACTGAGGAAATTGGCCGTGAGGGCATTGCAGAAGAATTTGGCCATGAGGGCATTGCAGAGGTAGGTGGTTTCTTGATTGGCTTCTTAGGCATAGCCTTCTTACTTGAAGAAGCCTCAGCAGCGGCAGCGGCAGCAGCAGAATCCTCATTGAGTTTCTTCACTACTTCTTTGTCCTGCTTGGCCAATTCTGCTTGCCGCCTAGCCCATTCATCAGCATAATCCTCACCATGTTTAAGGCTTGTTGGGTCAGCTAGTTCGCCAGGTGCCAGAGGAGGTCTTGATCATGGAGGGTTAAGAGCGAATTTCTTCATGTATTTGGGAGTGACATATCTGTACTCCTTCCACTCTCTTGCCCATGTCCTTTCTATCCTCTGATGCGCACTTTGCGCTCATTCTTCGTCTCCTTGCCATGTTTTGCCTCATCAGGCATGCAGGACCCTGCATAGATATCCCCAGGGATCTCAAAGGCAGTGTTTACTTCAATCTTCTTTCCTCCTTTCTGAGGACGTTTACCATCAGCCATTTTCTTCAGCTGAGGAATTTGCACAATTGAGTTCTCTGAAGAAGTATGCAGCTTTTCTTTGAGGAATGTTGCAAATGGGTTAAGTTGATGAGAACCTAGTGATTCAGCAGCAAACATGTGTACCTGTGAACAGAGTATAGGTGCGAAGAATTTTGAGAGGTCATATGCGTTCTCAGAAGGTTTTGTAACATTTGATGAAGTTTGAGGAAATTTACCCGATGTGTCTTGAAGAATTTCACTAAGCATTCTTTGTCTTAGGTTCCAGAGTTGTGCGGATTGTGAGATTCACACAATTGAGGAATCATGAAGAACAATGTCACTTAGAGAAACAAATCAAGAACTGAAGATTTACGCAAGGTGTTTAGAGTGTGGAGGTTGAAGAATAAACACCTTTTGAAGATTTGATGAAGATCATCAGTAGAATAAATGCGGTAAAAGTAACTTTTAATTACCCATGATGAAGAACACAACGAACTAGAAGTGTAGATTTGGAAGTTCGTCGGCTCGGATCTTTCATGCCCTAACTTGGTGAGGGAAGATGTCTATTGCGGAGGGAAGATTTCTGCGGCATTTATAGCGGTGGCGCAAGTACGACGGCGACAAGGTCCGACGACGATGGAGGTAGCGGTGGCGCTAGGTTTTTGAGAAGCTCGAGCGAGGGAGTGAGTTCGAGCAGAGTAAAAGTGAAATGAGGAAGGGGAGGGGGTATTTATAGCAGAGATGAATAACTGTTCGCTCGAGGAATTTGGACGAACGTGCCCCTGACCCTTCTCATTCGTGTGACATGTGTCACCCATGTACTGAGAAGTGGAGATCGTGGGTGAGTAGATAATTATACTGTGGAATGTGTAACGGTTTGAGCGGCAAAAGCCAAAAATTTCAGATAAGAATATTTTAAAGTGTCGTTCACACTTTCTTCAGCTGACAAGGACACAGAGAATATGAACGAGTTTCAAATAGAACGCACATGAAGAATTTGTGAACAGACTGGGTTGAGTTTAGCATAGAGGGGGAAGGGTCCGATCACATTCACTTAGCAGAAAAATCAACCTAAAGAATTAGCAATAAGTGAATGCTGTAGAGGACATAAACTCATATATATAGTGAAATGAAGAACAACAACGGAAAAGAGTGAAGACAATGCAAAGTTGAAGAATTTGAAAAACTAAGGAAGTTCAAAAATGACAAAAAATTCAGAATGAAGATTTTCAACTTTGGTTGGTGGCATAACCCACCGTATAAGAAAGCTAATTTCAGACACCACATAGAATTCTCGTAGGGCTCTGAGAATGAATTTCTTCATTAATGTCTTCACACTTAGAGGGTTAGTCTTCATGGATTGAAGAAAAACGTTACTTCGTGTGTTGCACATCTAAGTCATCAAGTTAGCATATGTGTTAGGATGTGTGTCCTTTTCAAAGAACATTCAAAGATTCCATGATATTTAGCTCACACCACAACTTGCTAAATCTCTTCTCATCCAAGGGCTTAGTGAAAATATCGGCCAGCTGGTCTTCAGTATTTGCATAGTCGATGGAGATGCCGCCCTTCAACACATAGTCATGAAGAAAATGATGACAAATCTGGATGTGCTTTGTCTTCGAGTGCTGAGCTGGGTTTTGAGCAATCTTGATAGCACTCTCATTGTCGCAGTAGAGAGGCACATTCTTCACGTTGATGCCATAGTCCTTGATTGTTTACTTCATCCATAGTAATTGAGCACAACAAGATCCAGCAGCAATGTACTCATCTTCTAAAGTGGAGAGTGATATGCCGTTCTGCTTCTTCGAGGACCAACATACCAAGGATCATCCGAGGAAATGATGTGTGCTTGATGTTGACTTGAGGTCCACCCGATCGTCAGCATAGTCAGAGTCTGAATATCCAATGAGATCAAAGGAAGAGCCCTTGGGATACCATAATCCAAGTGTTGGTGTGCGAGCTAGATATCGAAGAATATGCTTCACAGCCTTATGGTGTGATTCCTTCGGTGTAGCTTGAAATCGGGCACACATGCAAACACTAAGCATAATATCCGGCCTAGATGCACATAGGTACAATAAAGAGCCAATCATGGAGCGGTATACCTTTTGATCGAAGTCTTTACCACTTTCATCAGTGCATAGATGGCCATTTGTGGGCATAGGAATTTTGACGCCTTTGCATTCTTGCATGCCGAATTTCCTCAACACATCCTTGAGTTATTTCTCCTGAGATATGAATATGCCATTGTATTGTTGACGAATCTGAAGACCTAAGAAGAATTTCAATTCTCCCATCATAGACATTTGATATTCTTCACTCATCATATAGGCAAATTCATCACTGTAACGTTGGTTGGTACAACCAAAGATAATATCATCAATATATATTTGGCACAAGAATCATTCATCATCATATGATTTGGTGAAAAGAGTTGGGTCAAGTGAACCGGGTTTGAAGCCTTTCTTCATGAGGAATTCCTTCAGTGTGTCATACCACGCCCGAGGTGCTTGCTTGAGGCCATAGAGGGCCTTGTTGAGTCTGTAGACGTAATCTGGAAATTTTGGATCCTCAAAACCTGGTGGTTGAGCAACATATACTTCTTCCTCAAGCTTACCATTGAGGAATGCACTTTTCACATCCATTTGTTGTAAGATGATATTATGATGGTTAGCATAAGCAAGCAATATGCGAATTGCCTCAAGTCTAGCAGTAGGTGCAAAAGTTTCATCGAAGTCAATTCCTTCAACCTGTGTAGCCTAGAGCTATAAGACGAGCCTTATTCCTCACCACGAGGCCAGTTTCATCTTGTTTGTTGCGGTAGATCCATTTGGTACCGATGATGTTGTGCTTGCGTGGGTCTGGTCGCTTGACAAGCTCCCACACATTGTTGAGCTCAAATTGATGCAATTCATCTTGCATGGCTTGAATCCACTCCGATTCCATGAATGCTTCATCTACTTTAGTGGGCTCTGTGATAGAGATAAATGCAAAATGCCCACAAAAGTCAGATAAATGTGAAGCTTTTGAGCACGTGAGGGGACCTGGTGCACGAGTGTCATCGTTGATCTTCTCGACTTGCAATTCATTTGCAATGCGAGGATGTGCGGGTTGACGACTTTGCTTAGGCCCAGCAGTTTCTTTAGGACCAATTTCTTCAGCAGCACCAGCATGATTTTCTTCATGATCTGGAATGACTTCTTCAGCAATTTCTTCAGTAGGGATGACATCCTCAGTAGCTTTGAACTTGATGGATTCCTCAAGTGACATTTCATCTAGCACAGGAGGTAGGTGCTCACTTTGCGAGCCATTAGTTTCATTGAACCGCACATCTACAGTTTCAACAACCTTGTGATGGTTGATGTTGAAGACTCTGTAGGTGTGCGAGTCCTTTCTGCAACCAAGCATAAAACCCTCATGTGCTTTCGGTGCAAATTTAGAGTGATGGTGAGGATCTCTAATCCAGCATTTAGCACCGAAGACTTTGAAATAACTTACATTGTGTTTCTTGTCAGTGAGGAGTTCATATGACGTCTTTTTGAAGAATTTGTGAAGATATACCCTGTTGATGATGTGGCATGCAGTATCAATTGCTTCAGGCCAGAAGCGCTCAGGTGTCTTGTATTCATCAAGAATAGTGCAAGCCATCTCAACAAGAGTCCTGTTCTTGCACTCCACGATGCCATTCTGCTGAGGGGTATAAGGAGCAGACAACTCATTAGTAATACCAAGCATATCGAGATATTCATCGAGGCCAGTGTTCTTGTACTCGATTCCATTATCACTCCTGATATGCTTGATCTTCACACCAAAGTTAGTGGAAGCCCTTGAGGAGAATCGTCTGAAGACTTCCTGCACTTCATTTTTGTAAGTGATGATATGCACCCATGTGTAACGAGAAAAGTAATCAACTATGACAAAGACATATAATGATGCAGAAGTAGTGAACGTGGCATAATGAGTAGGGCCAAATAGATCCATATGAAGTAATTCAAAGGGACGAGAAGTGGTCAGGATAGTCTTCGCGGGATGCTTGGCTGTGGTGATCTTTCCAGCCTCACAAGCCCCACAAAGATGATCGTTGAGGAATTTGACATCCTCGATGCCAATGGCGTGCTTCTTTTTCGCGAGTGTATGCAAGTTTCTCATCCCAGCATGACCAAGTCGTCGATGCCATAACTAGCATTCTGAAGCTTTTACGAGTAGGCATGTGGCAGGCTGTGGTCCTGCAGAGAAATCAACAATATACAAGTCTCCTTTCCTAAAGCCTTCGAAGACTTTGGAGTTGTCAGATTCCATTAGCACAAGGCAACGAAATTTGCCGAAGAAAACAACCATATCAAGATCACACAGCATTCAGATTGACATAAGATTGAATCCTAAGGACTCAACAAGCATGACTTTGTCCATGTGTTTATCCTTTGAGATTGCAACCTTACCTAGACCCAATACCTGCTTTTGCCTTTGTCAGCATAGGTGATATGCTTCAGAGGAGATGGTGAAAAATCAATGTCCATCAGCAAGCTTCTGTCACCAGTCATGTGATTTGTACATCCACTGTCGAGGACCCACTTAGTAGCTTTGGGTTGTTCATCCTGTAGATGAATTAGTGCAACTTACGAACCCATATACTTCATTAGTGAATAATATGATACCAATTTCATCCACAGTAACAAGTATAGCAATATGAGGACGTGAGAAATGAATGGTTCATTTCTTCATGTTTAGATTGCATCCTTTCAAGCACATTCAGGTCTCCAGCAAATTCTTCAGACGATCAAGTTTCTTTGGAGACCTGACCCTGCATAAGAGATTAGTTCTTTTTCTTCACCACCCACATCTGGAGGGGTGGAAAAGTGTTCATCATTTTGCAAGCTCCATAAGAAAATGATGGCATAGAAGCCAATGCACTTCGTTTCACAGAAGAGTGGTTAGGATAAGCATATGAACAAGCAGAGAAATTCTTCGAGGACTTATGAACATAATGGTTTGAAGAATAATGCACATATTCATGGCCCTTAGACTTTCCCTACGAAACAGAAGTGTTAGCATGATGATGTTCATATGAGGATTTTGATCCATGTGAGGAATTTGATCCACGTGAAGAATTTGGTCCATATGAGGACTTGGATCCATATGAAGAATTTGGTCTGTATGAAGAATTTGATCTGGGGTTCCTATTCTTCATGGGTGTCGGTGTCAAAACCGGCGGATCTCGGGTAGGGGGCCCGAACTGTGCGTCTAAGGCTAATGGTAACAGGAGGCGGGGGACACAATGTTTACCCAAGTTCGGGCCCTCTCGATGGAGGTAATACCCTACTTCCTGCTTTATTGACCTTGATGCTATGAGTATTACAAGAGTTGATCTACCACAAGATCGTGGAGGCTAAACCCTAGAAGCTAGCCTATGATTATGATTGTTGTTGTCCTACGGACTAAACCCTCCGGATTATATAGACACCGGAGGGGGCTAGGGTTTACACATAGTCGGTTACAGAGAAGGAGATCTACATATCCGAATTGGGAAGCTTGCCTTCCACACCAAGGAGAGTCCCACCTAGACACGGGACGAAGTCTTCAATCTTCTATCTTCATAGTCCAACGGTATGGCCAATGTATATAGTCCGGCTGTCCGAGGACCCCCTAATCCAGGACTCCCTCAGTAGCCCCTGAACCAGACTTCAATGATGATGATTCCAGCGTGCAGATTGTCTTCGGCATTGCAAGGCGGGTTCCTTCTCCGAATACTCCATAGAAGATTTTGAACACAAGGATCATGTCCGACTCTGCAAAAGAAAATTCCACATACCACCATAGAGAGTACAATATTCCACAAATCTAATCTGCTAACAACTTTTCACGGCGTGACATCACGGCGCGGTCCGGCCATTATTCAAACCGTTTCCCAACTTGCTACCGTGCATATCGCGAGGCGGTTTTATTGGCACATCCTGTCGAAGCAGATATCGTGTCCCCTTATCACGGGATTCTCACCAATATGGGCATGGGTAATCCAACTGCGCCATTAGCACGGTGCTCGGGGAATAAGTGAGATTACCGGGCAAGTGGGGAGGCGCAGGATCCCTGCTACCATTATAAGGGGGTAAAGACTCCCTTTTTCGCCCACGCCTTCTTCTTCCTCTGCTCATCCATTCCCCATCGCTCGAGCCCCAGTGCCCAAGCGTTTGTCTTCTCTGCCCACAAAGGCATTCCAAAAATGTCCGGATCCGGAGCAGGAGGCAAGTGGATGGCTTCTACCATCCGGGAGAAGGATATCAAAAAGATTCGGGAGGCGGGGTATCTGGCCAGGATAATCAGCCACGGTCTTCCGATGGCAGGACAGATCGTCCCTACTCGGGAGCCCCACGAGAGGGTTGTATTCCCCCCTCATTTTTTCCGCGGGCTAGGGTTTCCCGTCCACCCATTCGTTCGCTGCATCATGTATTATTACGGGATCGATTTTCATGATCTATCCCCCAATTCCTTCCTCAACATCTCGACATTCATCATCGTGTGCGAGGCCTTTCTCTGTATCTCGCCCCACTTCGGCTTATGGCTGAAGATCTTTAATGTGAAGCCCAATGTAGTGAGCGGCCAGCACGCCGAGTGCGGAGTCGCATGGGCAACAGGTAGTTTTAATGATTCCGTCAAAGAGTGGCAGCAGCAGTGGTTTTACGTCACTGAGCCGCGCAACACGGAATGGGCCGCTGCTCCCGGGTTCCGATCTGGAGCCCCCCTGCGGCTTACGTCCTGGCCCAAGAAGGGCCTGAACTGGGCTCCATCGGACGAACTGTCGGTGCTCCAGACACGCGTCAAGGATATGGAAGACAATAATATCAAACTTGTCAATGTCGTCCAGGTGATGTTAGTTCACCGGATCCTTCCTTGTCAACACCGGGCTTGCAATTTATGGGAATTCGACCTAGCCAAGCACCAGACCCAGCAAGAGCTCTTTGGCTCCTCCCACAAAGACATCTAGAAGGTGCTTTTCAAGTTCGGCAAATCATGGCCGGACTTAGCCGAGGACCATGGCTACCAAGTGTCCCGCCCTGCAAGCTCGGTAAGTCATTATAAGTTTTATTCACATAACCCAAGGGAAATGCGTAATGTGTTTTCCACAGCTCTCCTAGGGCTGGACGAAGAAGGTGGGGTGGATCTACTATCCGGCCCCACTGCCTGAAGAACCGGCCGGCCCACTTCTAACAAAGATGCTGGTCCCGGCGCCTTACAAGGAACCGAAGAAGAAGGCCGAGAAGGAGGCCGAAAAGACCAGGGGCGGCCTCCGTCACCGTGGCGCCTCAGACGCAATATCCAAATACTCCAATGCCCATTCTGCCTCCAAAGAGGATGAGGAGGAGGAGGAAGACGAATCCCCAGTGGGTGGAAGAAGGAAGAGGGCGGCCTCCACGTCCTTGGAGGCCGAGTCGCCTAAGAGGGGAAAAACTCCTCTTCCAGAGGAGTCCACTGCCGTCGTGGACAGCAGCCCCGAGTGGGATCCCAGGGCCCAGCCCCTGGTGAACTCATGAGTATATAAAATCTGAATGCATTTACGTATCCTCTCTTACCATGGCATGACGTTTTTAATCATTGAGTGATACTTTATTTTGCAGTCCGGCGAGGTGCCGCACCGAACTATCCTCGTCGGGGGATTTGCTGGGTTCGGATGCTATGGAGAGTGGGACACCCCCGAAGGCCCCTCCCCCCCAAACATGTGAATGACACCGAGGTTTCGTCCCAGAAGGACCTAGGCCAAGGAGGGGGGGGGAAGATCGTAAAGGCGGCACCAGGAGGTCAAACATTAGGGGTCGGACACATGGGAGAGAAGGCCCCCATGGACGTCGACGGCGGGGCTATGCTAAATTCGACCCCTAGCCGGATGCAATTCTGGAGACCAATATGGCTCCAGAATCATGCAGGTTGCCTCCCTCAGCTGGAGGGGGTGTGCTTGTTCTGCCGGCAACCTCTGCCCAACCAGAGGTGCTAGATACTTTATCGATGGCGCTGAAAAGCGTCTCGATCGTTGATGAACACCGCGCCATTATGGGTGCAGTGATTGAGAAGATTCAGTCCGCTGAAAGTGGACTAAATGAAGCCTGCGTCAGCCTTATAACGGGCTTTCAGGTATGTTTTATGGGGTTTCGAAGAGTGTCATAGTATAGATAGTAGCCCCTGATACACTGTTTGATGAAAGAAAGAGTCGGAGAGAGGATCAAATTTATACTCGCAGGAGACTCACTTGATGGCATATTTCTCTCTTATTTTATAAGTAGGCGTCTGTAGCGACTGCCGCCCCTCATACTACGAAAGTCTCCGGACTGAATTAAAGTCTAGAGCGGGCCAAAGAAGAACTTAGCCAGTTGAAAAGGCAGGTGGAGGATAAACAAGGTATGCACAAACCTTGCTCGCGTTTAGTGCGAACAAATTTTTAGTATGGTAAAAATATGTTTCGTGATTTTCTCTAGGGGCGATGCCCGAAGTCGAGGCTCTTAAGAAGGCTGTGGCCGAGGCCGAGAAAAAGGCAGCCGCAGAGCAGGCTCTTCGTGAGCAGCACAAGGCCAGGGTTATTGAAGCTGAGCGAGAGCTTCAAGAGGCCGTGAAGAAATGCGAGACCTTGGAGCAGAGTATAACGGAGAAAGAATCTGAACTCACCAAGGCTCATCAGGCCGCCCGATGCGTGGGGGGAAACCCAAGGCGCCCTGCAGGAGATCCAAGAGACGAGGAAGATCGCAGCGGTTAAGGCTTTTTCCGTGTAAAGTAAGCATTTGAAGAGAAAAACATGTTTCTAATTTTGAGTTCGGATTTCTCCAAGGGTGTTTGCGCAGCTGCCACATAGCATATCTGATGCCGCCCAATTCTACCGAGCCGAAGAAAGGAACACTGTGGATAAGCTCTTCTGGTTGCAGTATATGGCATCGAACTATCCGGTGCCTTTTGCCGATCAATTGAAGCAGCTGATGGAACTGCATAAGGCGGCCGAGCTAGCCAAGAAGGATTTGATTATCCAGCTATGGCCCGCCGAGCCGATTCCAAGCAGATATTTTAGGCTCGTGAAGCGGCTTGTGAGTACCTGCCCTCGACTTGACGTCATCAAGCGGTCAGTCTGTATAGAGGGTGTGCGAATGGCCTTCGCCCGCGATGGATGCTGAAAAGCTGATGACCGAGGGATCGCCGGAGGGGAAGGAGCACCGCAAGCCTGAATTATATTATGATAGTGTCCTGAAAGGATCTCTCCTTACGCCGGAGCAATGCACCAAGGACATTATATTTCCATGAATACAATCATGTCATCTTTTGTAATGTTGAACAAAGTCATTTCTATTATTTATTGCCTGTTATTTGAAAGTTTTTCCTCCTGCGCGGCCATTTTATATATTAATCCTGAGAGTTGGCCAGTCGTCGGCTTCTGCCCTCACGTAGGAAGTACGGGGGTGTTCGGGATAAACTTGATCAGTCTTTATCCCAGTTTTGGGTCCTTGAAGGAGGTGTTCCGCACAATGAATCAGGCAATCAGACTATAGGGCTTTATCACTCTTACTTAGCCATAGGAGTTTGACAAAAGGAAGGTAGGTGCAGCCCCTGGTGTTCGGAAGACCGCACAAGGGGCTCTATAAGCACCTGATCGGAAGAAAAGCTGAACCGTCGCACGTTGCATTAGTTATGGCATTATGCGGAAGAAATCCTTAAAGATTTTACAACCTCTTGAACAGCTGACCAGCTCTCGTATCTTGACAGTTAGTTTTCGGCTTTCTCTACTGAGGTGCTCGTCCGGAAGAACCGGGACACAATCGCAGTAGTTCTACCTGTGCTGCCTTAGCTGATATAGCGGAACGTAAGGCAGCAAAACATGGGAGCCGGGTAAACCCAACTATTGACCCAAGACACGATTCAGAGTTGATGCATATAATGCTATAAGTTTGGGGTGCCGAACTACCGTGAAGGTGTTCGGACTTTATTGCCGTATTATGGGTGTAATGAAGCCCCTGGCATAATAAGGCATATCACGGTGTACAGATGCCATTTCACAAAAGAGTTTCAATAAGAAAGAACAGCAGATAAGCATCATATAAATCCACATGTTTTATTTGACAAGTACGTCGACGCGTATGAGTACAGGTAATGTGATAAAAAGAAATATGACTGCGGAACCCGCTAAGGCCAGGCGGGAAGAAGCTATGTGCGGATCCGGAGTGTAGTCGGATGGTCATCGAGGGGAATATCGAAGGATTCCCTTGTGCGTTCGAGTTGTTTCCATGTCACCAGTCCTGGCCTGCGCAAAGGTGAACCTGCAAAGAAAATGCAAGAAATGTTTGTGTGCCACGGAGTGGTTGAGACACAGTATGTGGCCTGTCCTAGCTTTTGCCGGAGAGTTTTATTGAGCTCTAGACGAGCCAGGCTATCCTGCTACGAAGTAGTTTGGACTCCTTTGGCGGTGTCCGGGAGCTTGGCCGTCGACTCGAGGTTCGATTGAAAGGTGCCACTTGTTGCTTCTGTTGTTAAAGCGGCGGTATACTCTTCTGCGCCGAGGGGGAGTTCGGCCTTGCCATTAATCGTGATGACACTGCGCGGACCGGGCATCTTGAGCTTACAGTAGGCATAATGTGGCACCGCGTTGAATCGAGCAAACGCAGTTTGTTCGAGCAGTGCCTGATAATCACTGCAAAAGGGGCTGATGTCAAAGATTAACTCTTCAGTACGGTAATTGTCCGGTGATCCGAAGACTACCTCGAGAGCGATGGAGCCTGTACAACGGGCCTCCACACCTGGTATGATACCTTTAAAGGTGGTTTGAGTGGGCTTGATTATCGAAGGATCAATACCCATCTTGCGCACTGTGTCCTGATACAGCAGGTTTAGACTGCTGCCTCCATCCATAAGGACTCATGTGAGGTGGAACCCTTCAATTATTGGGTCGAGGACTAGTGCAGCTGAATTTCTCTGATTGGTATTAACCGGATGATCTGTACGGTCGAAGGTGATCGGCCATAGCTTATATTGTGGGGCGACTGGTTCCATTAAGTCGACATCCCTAAGAGTGCATATCCGTTCCAGCTTAGGAATGTGGGTGGCGTTTATCATGTTCACCGTTTTGATTTGCGGGGGAAATTTCTTTTGCCCTCCTGTATTCGGTAATCGGGGCTCCTCGTTGTCATCGTTGCTTTGAGACCCCTTCTCCTTGTTTTTGGCACCTGACCTGCCATCTTATTTGAAGACCCAGCATTCTCTATTAGTATGATTAGCTAGTGTTCCCGGGGTGCCATGAATTTGGCATGGACGGTCGAGTATGCGGTCCAGACTGGACGAGCCCGAATTGCTATTTTTGAATGGCGTTTTCCGCTGACCGGATTTAGAGCGACTGAATCCGGCATTGACTGCCGTATCTTCGGCATTATCACCATTTTTGCGACTCTTGTGTTTGTTGCGTCGGGGCTTGCCGTTGCTATCTCTAGCCTCTGATGTGCCAGGATTGCTTGCTGTGCTATTGCTACGGGCCAACCAGCTATATTTGCCCACACAAAAGCGGGTCATGAGTGTCGTGAGGGCTGTCATGGACTTCTGCTTCTCTTGGTCGAGGTGTCGGGCGAGCCATTCATTGCGGATGTTATGCTTAAAGGCCGCTAGGGCTTCGGCATCCGGACAGTCGACAATTTGGTTCTTTTTAGTTAGGAACCGAGTCCAGAATTTCCTGTCTGACTCTCCGGGCTGTGGGTTATGTGACTTAAATCATCAGCATCCGGTGGTCGCACATAAGTGCCCTGGAAGTTATCCAGGAATGCGTCTTCCATGTTTTCCCAACTTCCGATGGAGTTCGCCGGCAAGCTATTCAGCCAATGTCGAGCCGGTCCCTTGAGTTTTAGTGTGGCATATTTGATGGCGTGTAGATCATCTCTGCGGGCCATATGAATATGGAGGAAGAAATCTTCTATCCATACCGCGGGGTCTGTAGTACCATCATATGATTCAATGTTCACGAGTTTAAACCCTTCTGGGAATTCATGATCCATTACTTCATCAGTGAAGCATAGGGGGTGTGCGGCGCCTCTATGTTGGGCTACATCACGACGCAGTTCAAATAAGTCTGGTTTGTTGTATTCGGCCCAGCCGGATTTGTCTTTAGTATATTCAGTGTGACGGTCATCGTCACACGTTTGTGGCGCGCCCCCGTGATTCGTAGATCGATCTTGACTGTCCTACTTTGTTTTTCAATTTGTCTCGCAGGTCATGCGTGGAGCCCCGGGCCTTCGTGTTTTTGCTTGTTTGGCGGTGGGGTGCAGGCTGGACTTCTGGCTGATACGCCGCTTTGTCTCGGCCACGAGGTGGCCGGTCAGCCGCATCATGCACTGGTAGTGTGGTCTTTAATGCCTCCTCCTCAAGTTGAGGTAGCAACCTGCGCTTTGCGCAACTTTTGGTTGGGCGCTCGAGTCCGTATTCCTCGGCCGCCAGGACCTCGGTCCATCTATCAGTTAGAAGATCTTGATCAGCTTGAAGCTGCTGCTATTTTTTCTTTAGGCTTTTTGTAGTGGCTATAAGCCGGCGCTTAAAACGCTCCTGCTCGATGGGATCCTCAGGCACGATGAACTCTTCGTCGCCAAGGCTCACTTCGTCTTCGGAGAGGGGCATGTAATTGTCATCCTCTGATTCTCAATACGTTGCATGTTCCTTAGGGCTAGCTTGCCCATCCTCCCGCTCGGCTGCTCGAAGCCTTGCTGGGTGGGATTGTTTTCGTCTTCGGCACCATCCAGAGCTTTATTATCTCTTGTGCCGGTATCGCTATTTTTGCTATGGCGAGGCTTAGAGTGGCGCCGATGACTTCGGTGTTTAGATTGCTTCTCAAGGGGATTAGCCTCCGTTGCCTCATCACCATCGCCTTCTTTGGGCGTTTCCACCATATATATATATATCATGTGATGAGGTGGTTGTCCAGCGCCCTCTGGGTGGTGGTTCCTGTTCTTCTCCTGCATCGTCGTCCATACCGTCGATGTCTTCGGAGTCGAAGTCAATCATGTCAGTTAAGTCATGGACAGTGGCTATTGAGTGGGTGGTGGGCGGGGAACAAATTTCTTCGTCGTCCGCTTCCCACTCAAGCCGGACATAGTTCAGCCAAGAGTCCCCTGAGAGAGAGAGAGACCTCAATGAATTTAGCACGTCGCCCAAGGGCGAGTATTGAAAGATATTCGCGAAGGTAAACTCCATGATCGGTACCTAATCTGATTCGATAGGCACGGACGCATGCAGTTCAGAACAAATGGCCGGAGACGAGTCCGAGGGTCCGATGACACAGACCTCTTTGGAGGCGAAGACTGTGTTCGGCTCTAGCGCCGATGAGTGTGAGGCCTCCGTGGCGGGGTCTATCCACCCGTCCTCGGATGGCACGATCTTCTCCGGATTAAGAGTCGGGGCAGCCGTAGGTGTGATCTCCTGAGCACCGTCCGATGGCTGATCTAAGTCATGCTCATCGTGACTGTTTGGTGCACCTGACATGGGCTCGAGTCCATCGAAGATCAAGTCTCCGCGGATGTTGGCAGTATAGTTCAGGCTTCCAAACCTGACCTGATGGCCAGGGGCGTAGCAATTGATCTGCTCCAGATGGCCAAGCGAGTTGGCCCGCAGTACGAAGCCGCCGAATACGAAGATCTGTCTAGTGAGAAAAACCTCACCCTAGATCGCATCGTTGTAGATGTTTGAAGGAGGCATCAAGCCTTATCGTGATGGCACAGTGGAACTCTCAATGAAACCACCAATGCCGGTGTCAAAACCGGTGGATCTCGGGTAGGGGGTCCCGAACTGTGCGTCTAACGCAAATGGTAAAAGGAGGCGGGGCACACAATGTTTACCCAGGTTCGGGCCCTCTCGATGGAGGTAATACCCTACTTCCTGCTTGATTGATCTTGATGCTATGAGTATTACAAGAGTTGATCTACCACGAGATCATAGAGGCTAAACCCTAGAAGCTAGCCTATGATTATGATTGTTGTTGTCCTATAGTTTATAGAGACACCGGAGGGGGCTAGGGTTTACACAGAGTCAGTTACAGAGAAGGAGATCTACATATCCGAATTTCCAAGCTTGCCTTCCACGCCAAGGAGAGTCCCACCCGGACACGGGACGAAGTCTTCAATCTTGTATCTTCATAGTCCAACAGTCCGGCCAATGTATATAGTCCGGCTGTCCGAGGACCCCCTAATCCAGGACTCCCTCAATGGGTGGTGTCATGATGACATTCACCTGAATATTTTCAAGGCAACTTTTAGGAACCCAGATTTTCTTCATAGGGGGACCGTTCCTGCAGTTAGTTACAACATATCGAGCAAATACTTCACCATTCTGATTCTTGAACAGTTTATAGTTGGAGTCAAATGACTCATCAGAGGAATATGAGGAATCAGAGGTAAAGCTAGATAAATTGCATGGATCTACAGGAGGTCCTTTTGCAGCAACCCATGAGGTTTTGGGGTACTGCTAAGGTTTCCAGTAGGTTCCACCAGCATTGAGTTTCCTCTCGAAGGCAATACCCTCTTTTCTAGGGTTCTTGTTCAAGATCTGCTTTTTGAGCACATCATAGAGAGTATGATGCCCTTGGAGGCTTTTGTAAATGCCTGTCACATACAATTTCTTCAGCCCTGCATTATCGTCAGTGATACATGTGGTATCCTCAAATGAGGAATTTGTAACCACAGAGACAGTTGAAGAATTTGCAGCAATAGAAACATTTGAACATTTAGGTGATGAATTAGCACATTCATGCTCAATGCATTTAAGACAGGGTGGAACATATTCTTCCTGAGCGGAACTGATCTGTTGAGCAAGCAATGAATCGTTTTCCTTCTGAAGATCTTCATAACTCACTTCTAACGTCTCAAGATCTTGCTTTCTCTGAAGAAATTCATAAGAAAGCGTCTCATGATCAGTTAAGAGGGTGTTATGATGATTTTGAAGGTTGTCAAACCGAGTTTGAAGTCTCTGAAGATTATCTGTCAGAGTCTTAGTTTGATTCAATTCCTCACCCAACAGGTCATCGCTTCTGTCTAGTTGATTTTGAATCTTTTCTAAAGTATTATGTTGTTTAACAACAATTTTAGCAAGTTTTGAATAGCTAGGCTTAAGATTGTCATCAGGTTCATCCTCACTAGAGTCAGAGGGGGAATGCTTGAGTACCTTGGCACCTTTTGCCATCAAGCAATAGGTGGGAGCATAGTCATCACTGCCCTTGTCAGCAGAGTCGGAGAAGTCATTTTGTTCATTATTGAAGATGGACTTGCTGATGTACACAGTAGCGAGGGCTAGGCTAGCCACACCAGAGTCACATTGCATAGATTCCTCCTTGTCGGTGTCAAAACCGGCGGATCTTGGGTAGGGGGTCCCGAACGGTGCGTCTAAGGCTAATGGTAACAGGAGGTGGGGGACACGATGTTTACCCAGGTTTGGGCCCTCTCTATGGAGGTAATACCCTACTTCCTGCTTGATTGATCTTTATGATATGAGTATTACAAGAGTTGATCTACCACGAGATCGTAGAGGCTAAACCCTAGGAGCTAGCCTATGATTTATGATTGTTCTTGTCCTACAAACTAAACCCTCCAGTTTATATAGACAATGGAGGGGGCTAGGGTTACACAGAGTCGGTTATAGAGAAGGAAATCGAAATATCCGGATTGCCAAGCTTGCCTTCCATGCAAAGGAGAGTCCCACCCGGACACGGGTCGAAGTCTTCAATCTTGTATCTTCATAGTCCAACTGTCTGGCATAATCATATAGTACGGCTGTCCGAGGACCCCCTAATCCAGGACTCCCTCAGTAGCCCCTGAACCAGGGCTTCAATGACGATGAGTCCGGCGCGCAGATTGTCTTCGGCATTGCAAGGCAGGTTCTTCTCTAAATTCTCCAGAGTACCTGTTGTAACGAGCAGTGTCCGGCTTCCCATTTAATGTTGCGCTCATCGGCTTTTGTGCCTTAATAATGTCAGTCTCCACGTGTCAAGCCAATGCGAGAAGCCAAGGCATTTTTACACTTGCCACCCTAACCATGTAAATAAATCTTCTACTAAAGAGACGGGGATCCTCAGATCCAAACCACACCGTCTTCCCCAAGCGAGGATTCATCAAAGCGCGCCCGAAAAAACCATCCCATCATGGCCGTCCACCACAGCTCCTCCTCTCTCTCCCATAGCATTAGACCAGGTGATTGGGAGAAGTGTACCGTATCTCAGGACCAATTGGTGGAGTTGCAGACCCAGGGGTTTCTTCCACCTGCACACCTTGTCCCCATCCGAGCCAGATTAGCTACTTTTGATGGCGGGGAGCAAGCGGAGAGTGTTCCCAACCCATCCAGGGGGGAGCGAGTATGTCTTGTTCCTTACTAGCTGAGGGGCATCGGATTTCCAATTCACCCGTTCCTCTGTGGGCTCCTGGAGTATTATGGCCTCCAGCTGCACAACTTCACCCCTGCCTCCATCCTGCATATTGCAGGTTATGACGCCCTATGTGAGTTATTTCTGGGATGCGAAGCTCATTTCGAGCTATGGCAGAAGCTGTTCTGCCTCGTCCCTCGCATTCAGGAGGGATCAATATATCAGGTGGGCGGAGCCGAGTTATGGCGCATCGCCGGGACCGGATACTTGTCTGGCACTCTGAAGAAGACATCGGAAGATTGGCCTTCGGAGTGGTTTTATATAAAGGATGTCTCCCTTCCAGACCCTATCCGGATGGGTCTTCCTGAGTTCACCAATGCCCCATTGAGGGAGTCCCGGACTAGGGGGTGTCCGGATAGCCGAACTACCATCATCGGCCGGAATCCAAGACTATGAAGATACAAGATTGAAGACTTTGTCCCGTGTCCGGATGGGACTTTCCTTGGCGTGGAAGGCAAGCTTGGCGATACGGATATGTAGATCTCCTACCATTGTAACCGACTCTGTGTAACCCTAGCCCTCTCCGGTGTCTATATAAACCGGATGGCTTTAGTCCATAGGACGAACAACAATCATACCATAGGCTAGCTTCTAGGGTTTAGCCTCCTTGATCTCGTGGTAGATCTACTCTTGTAACCCACATCATCAATATTAATCAAGCAGGACGTAGGGTTTTACCTCCATCAAGAGGGCCCGAACCTGGGTAAAAACATCATGTCCCTCATCTCCTGTTACCATCCGCCTAGACGCACAGTTTGGGACCCCCTACCCGAGATCCGTCGGTTTTGACACCGACATTGGTGCTTTCATTGAGAGTTCCTCTGTGTCGTCACCGATAGGCTCGATGGCTTCTTTGATCATCAACGATGATGCAGTCCAGACAGATCTTCGTATTTGACGGCTTTGCACTGCGGGCCAATTCGCTTGGCCAGCTGGAGCAGATCGAAGGCTACGCCCCTGGCCGTCAGGTCAGATTTGGAAGTTTGAACTTCACGGCTTACATCCGCGGGGACTTGATCCTCGACGGATTCGAGCCACAGCCGAGCGTGCCGTACTGTCACGATGGGCATGATTTAGCTCTGCAGCCGGACAGTACCATGGAGGCCGCACTCGAACCCGCTCCGATCTTCGACTCGGAGCCGGCTACGCAGACCAAGGATGGATGGCTAGACACCGCCTCGGGGGCTGCAACCTCTACAATGATAGAGCCGAACACCTATCTTGTCCTCCATGAAGCTCGTGACTCTGAGCTGCCGGACTCCGGACCTCCCGCGCCCCCTCCAATCGAATCCGATTGGGCGCCGATCATGGAGTTCACCGCGGCGGACATCTTTCAACGCTCACCTTTTGGTGACATCTTAAGTTCGCTAAAGTACCTCTCGTTATCCAGAGAGGCCTGGCCGGACTGCGGCCAGGACGGTTGGGATGCGGACGACGCAGAAATTCAAAGCCCACCCACCACCCACTTGGTAGCCACTGTCGACGATCTAACCGACATGCCAGATTACGACTCTGAGGACATCGACGGTATGGACGACGATGCCGGAGATGACCAAGAACCAGCGCCCATCGGGCACTGGAAAGCCACCTCTTCATACGACATATACATGGTGGATATTCCAAAGGATGGGAACGGCGAAGGAATAGCGGAGGATGACCCCTCCAAGAAACAGGCCAAGCGCCGGCGTCAGCGGTGCCGCTCTAAATCCCGCCATAGCAAGAATGAGGATTCCGGCACCGGAGACAATAATACACCGGATAGCGCCGAAGACAACCCACTCCAGCAAGATCCAGCACAGGAGGAGGGGAACGCCAGCCCTCATGAGAGAGCGGCCGAAGAAGAGGTAGAGGACTATATGCCTCCCTCCGGAGACGAGGCAAGCCTCGACGACGATGAATTCGTCGTGCCTGAGGATCCCGTCGAACAGGAGCATTTCAAATGCAGGCTTATGGCCACGGCAAACAGCCTCAAGAAAAAGCAGCAGCAGCTTAGAGCTGATCAAGATCTGCTAGCCGACAGATGGGCCGAAGTCCTCACGGCCGAAGAGCATGAACTCGAACGCCCCTCCAAAAGCTACCCCAAACGTAAGCTGCTCCCCTGATTAGAGGTGGAGGCATATGATCCCGCTTCACCAGGAGACAATACGGCTGATCGACCACCCCGTGGTCGCGACAGAGAGGCCTCAAGGCCCTTCACTAGACCCATACCCCGGCATCGCTCGAAAAGCACAAGGCCACAGGGGAACACTCCGGACCTGCGAGACATATTGGAGGATAAGGCAAGACAATCAAGATCGATCTATGGATCACGTGGGCGCCCCACAATACGTGACGATCACCGTCACCCCGGACACAGTAAGTCCGGCCGGGCCGAACACAACAGACAAAGCTCTTTTGAGCTCCGTCGCGATATCGCCCAGTACAGAGGCGCCGCACACCCACTGTGCTTCACAGATGAGGTAATGGATCATCAAATCCCAGAAGGGTTTAAACCCGTCAATATTGAATCTTATGATGGCACAACAGACCCCGCGGTCTGGATCGAGGACTATCTCCTCCACATCCACATGGCCCGCGGAGACGATCTCCACGCCATCAAATATCTCCCACTCAAACTTAAAAGACCAGCCCGGCACTGGCTTAACAGCTTGCCAGCAGAGTCAATCGGGAGTTGGGAGGACCTGGAAGCCGCATTCCTCGATAACTTCCAAGGCACGTACGTGCGACCACCAGATGCAGATGACGTAAGCCACATAATTCAGTAGCCAGACGAATCGGCCAGACAATTCTGGACACGGTTCTTAACCAAGAAAAACCAAATCATCGACTGTCCGGATGCCGAGGCCCTCGCGGCCTTCAAGCATAACATCCACGACGAGTGGCTTGCCCAGCACCTGGGACAGGAAAAGCCGAAATCCATGGCAGCCCTTACATCACTCATGACCAGCTTCTGTGCGGGTGAGGACAACTGGCTAGCACGCAGCAACAACCTCAACAAAAATTCTGGCAGTCCGGATATCAAGGACCGTAGCGGTAGGTCGCGTCGCAACAAAAACAAATGCCTCATTAACGGCGATAACAGTGAGGATACGATAGTCAATGCCGGATTCAGAGGCTCTAAACCCGGTCAACGGAACAAGCCATTCAAAAGAACAACTCAGGGTCCGTCCAATTTGGACCGAATTCTCGACCGCTTGTGCCAGATACATGGCACCCCTGAAAAGCCAGCTAACCACACCAATAGGGATTGTTGGGTGTTCAAGCAGGCAAGCAAGTTAATTGCCGAAAACAGCGACAAGGGGCTACATAGCGATGACGAGGAAGAGACCCGACCGCCGAACAATAGAGGACAGAAGGGTTTCCCCCCACAGGTGCGGATGGTGAACATGATATATGCCACACACATACCCAAAAGGGAGCGGAAGCGTGCACTCGGGGATGTATACGCGATGGAGAAAGTTGCCCCAAAGTTCAATCCATGGTCCTCTTGCCCAATCACCTTTGACCGAAGGGACCACCCCACCAGCATTCGCCATGGTGGGTTCGCCGCATTGGTTCTAGACCCAATCGTTGATTGATTTCATCTCACCAGAGTCCTGATGGACAGCGGCAGCAGCCTAAACCTGCTTTACCAGGACACAGTGCGCAAAATGGGCATAGACCCCTCAAGGATTAAACCCACCAAGACGACCTTTAAAGGCGTCATACCAGGTGTAGAAGCCAATTGTACAGGCTCAGTTACACTGGAAGTGGTCTTCGGATCCCCGGATAACTTCCGAAGCGAGGAGTTAATCTTCGACATAGTCCCATTCCGCAGCGGCTATCATGCCTTGCTCGGACGTACCGCATTCGCAAATTTCAACATGGTGCCGCACTACGCATACCTCAAGCTCAAGATGCCAGGCCCTAGAGGAGTCATCACGGTCAACGGAAACACTGAACGCTCCCTCCGAACGGAGGAACATACAGCGGCTCTCGCGGCAGAAGTACAAAGCAGCCTTTTCAGGCAATTCTCGAGTCCGGCTGCCAAGCGGCCGGACACAGCTAAGCGTGCCCGGAGTAACCTACAACACGACCACCTGGCACGTTCCGAGCACGCGTAGCAGTGCGGCCCCAACCCCAGCCCCTGTAAAACATTAAGACAGACCCTTCGCGTACTCCATTACGCTCTGAAGATACCATGGGCATGGGGCAAGGCCTCGACCACGATAAGCCCAAACTGCGGCTCAACCACACCAGGGGCTCTTAAATGTGTCGTTTTTTTCTTTTTCTTTTCCTTTTATTTTTTACCCGCAGGACTCCGTTCGTCGGAGGCCCTGTCCGGCAGCAGACATGCCGAACCCATGATACAACAGCCAGGGAAGGAGTAAGGCTACAATGAAAATCCAGGTGGTCTCCATTATGAGCATTAAATCTGTTTTATGCATTATTCCGTAGCCTACCCCTGGAGGGGGACATGTTAAACAGTCCCATCCCTTGCTTACCACACCACTTGTATCGTCCTGCACTTACAGCAGTTTTTATTTGAATAAAGCAATGCAGCACATTTTTGCTTCCAATTGCATTTCTTTCTTACACATATGTTCATCTATCACATGTTGCATCCGTATGTTTTGGTACGGCTAAATACACCAGGGGCTTATGTTTCCCGCGTTATGGTGTGATAAGTCCGAACACTTTCACAAGTGCGGCACCCTGAACTTATAGCATTATATACATCGGCTCCGAATCATGTTCTTGGGTCAATAGTTGGGTTTGCCCAGCTCCCATGTTTTGGTACCTTACGTTCCGTTTTATCGGCTAAGGTAGCACTGGGAGAACCACTGCGATTGCGCCCCAGTTGAGCTGGGTTAACGCCTCAGTGGAGAAAGCTAAAACTGACCGTCATGATGAGGCGAGAGCTGGTCGCTGTTCAAGAGGTTCTTTGCAAGTCCCTAAAGACTTATGCTGCTTCGAGCGAGGAGCCGGATTCTGTCCAGCCAAGGCGTGGATAGCGCCCCAAATTCGTCCTTCCGAAAACTAGGGGCTTCGCCGAAATTTAAAATTATAGAATTCTATGGCTAAGTGAGAGTGTTCAAGCATTATAAGTCCGGTTGCCTTGTTCGTTGTGTTGAGCGCCTCCCTAGATGGACCCAAAAATGGGAACAAGAGCGCTCGAATTTATCCCGAACACCCCAACACTCGTGGCATGGGGGCTGAAGCCGACGACTTGCCATCTCTCAGATTTGATAAACAGCCGCACAGAAGGTAATATTTTAAATTAACAAGTGTTGCTTCACGCATATGAACTTAGTTTTCAGCGCACAGGATAACAGAACACGAGTCTAGTCAAAAACTTCTTCTTTGGAGCACTTACCCGCAATAATGCGGGCGCCCTTCAGCACACTCCTATAATACATCTCGGGCGTGTGATGCTCCTTGCCCTCTGGTGGGGGGTCCGTCACAAGCTTCTGGGCATCCATCTTGCCCCAGTGCACCTTTGCGCAGGCAAGGGCCCGACGCGCACCCTCGATACAGGCGGAGTGCTTGATAACTTCAACCCACGGGCATGCGTCCACCAGCCGCCGCACCAGGCCGAAGTAGCTCCTAGGCATAGCCTCCTTAGGCCACAGCCGAACTATGAGGCCCTTCATGGCCTATTCAGCCGCCTTGTGGAGCTCGACCAGCTGCTTCAGCTGGTCGCTAAGGGGCACCGGATGTCCGGCCTCAGCATACTGAGACCAGAAGACCTTCTCCCTTGAGCTCCCCTCCTCGGCCCGGTAGAATGGGCAGCATCGGACACGCTGCGGGGAAGATCTGCGAACGCTCCTGGAGAGCTTCGAATTCGGGTAAGCGACAGGTAATTAACACTCACATGCTTACTTTGCATGAAAAATGCCTTACCCACTGCTATTTTCTTCACCGCCTCTATCTCCTGGAGGGCCTTGTAGGTTTCGGCCTTAGCGGCTTTGGCACTATCAAGAGCCGTTGCAAGCTCAGACTCTCGAGTCTTCGAGTCACGCTCCAGGCTCTCATGTTTCCTCACGAGATCCTGGAGCTCTTGCTGTACCTCCGCCACCCGCGCCTCCTGTTTCTCTCGCTCGGTGCGCTCCGCAGCCGCATTGCGTTCGGCCGCGGCCACCGCCTCCTTCAGGGTCGCCACCTCGTTAGTGGCCCCTGCAATACCCCAGTTATCCTTGTCATTTTTCTTGCAACCAAATCCTTTTCTGTAAGGTACAATTTTCATAAGGTATTACTCACCTTCTTTTTCCTCGAGCTGCTTCTTGGCATGGCCGAGCTCGTTCTCGGACCGCTCGAGGTTTTCCTTCAAAGTTTTGACCTCTGCAGTCAGTGCGGCAGAGGTCAGCAGCACAGCCTGCAATCCCATATTGACATATTTTCATGACTCCTGCGTTTATCTTTCTAAAGATCCTCAGTCCGGCTTTTCTTTCCGAACACCGAACCGAGCATCAGGGGCTACTGTCTATGCGGTACCATTTTACATATATTGAAATTCTTACCTCAAAGCCTGTTAGAAGGCTGCTGCAGGCTTCGGTCAGCCCGCTCTTGGCGAGCTGAACCTTCTGAATCACCGCACTCATAACAGTGCGGTGTTCCTCTTTGATGGAGGCGCCGTTGAGCGCCTCCAGCAAATTATCCGGCACCTCCGGTTGGACGGAGGCAGCCGGCGTCGCGGTCTTGCCCTTCTTACGAAGGGGTCGCCCGCCGGACTCCGGAGCCACTATGGGTTCCGGGGCTGAGTCCGGTGCAAAGTCCGGGAGGTTGTCCTGCGACACCTCCGGGGCCCTCTCCTCCTGGTGGGTCCCTTCCTGGGATCCCACCTCGGCATCGTCCGCATCACGGGGGGTGGAGGCAGTCGGAAGAGAATCCATATCCGACGCCCCTAAGGACCCGCTCGACGAAGTGGGGAGATCATCCTTAGGCGGACTGCAGGGTTGTATGCGGCATTAGAAAGACATAATGTGGCGGAAAACGAAAACCTTGAAGTTATTCGGGAGTCCGGATACTTATGATCTCGCCAGAGGCTTGGCCCTTGGAGGCCAGTCCTCGTCGTCGTCACTGGCGTTGGCGGAACAGTCCGGGGGAAGAGTTTTTCCCCTCTTGGACCCTTCGGCCTCCCTTGTTGGGGAGGCCTTCCTTTTCTTCCCTCCCCCCGCTGGGGGAGAGGCTTTCTTCTTCTCCTCCTCGCCTTGGTGGGAGGAGTCGGCCTCGGATTCATCGTCCGATAGCACCTGAAAACGGGAACTCTTCCGAGTCCCCGTGGCCTTCTTCTTGGCCTTCTTCTCCGGCACCACGTGGGGTGCCGGAGCCAGCAGCCCCGTTAGGCGGGCGTCAGCTGGGTCCTCTGGCAATGGGGCCGGACAGATAGCCTGTGCAGCCTTCTTCAGCCAGTCCTGTCAAAGGAAAGGGAGTTTAGATCCCGCATAGAGTCAAACTATGAATAACAAGCGTCCCGTAAAGGACAATATCACTTACCTCGTCAGCTGGACGCTGCGAGCTGAATCCGCGATCTTCGGTAGCGGATGCGGGAGCCTCGGCGCCCTTGAACAGCACCTTCCAGACCTCTTCGTACGTAGTGTCGAAGAGCCCATTCAAAGTCTGGTGCTGCGCCGGATCGAACTCCCACATATTGAAGCCCCGTCGTTGGCACGGGAGAATCTGGCGGATGAGCATGACCTGGACTACGTTGACAAGCTTGAGCTTCTTGTCCACCAGCTTTTGGACGCAGGCTTGGAGTCCGGTCAGCTCCTCCGAATCGCCCCAAATCCGGCCGCTCTCTTTCCAGGAGGTGAGCCGTGTGGGGATGCCGGATCTGAATTCGGGGGCCGCTGCCCATTCGGGATCACGCGGCTCGGTGATGTAGAACCACCCCGATTGCCACCCCTTGATGGTTTCCACAAAGGTGCCCTCCAGCCACGTAACGTGGGACATCCTGCCCACCATGGCGCCTCCGCACTCCGCTTGGCTGCCCTTCACAACCTTCGGCTTGACATTGAAGGTCTTGAGCCACAAGCCGAAGTGGGGCTGGATGCAGAGGGAGGCCTCGCACATGACGATAAACGCCGAGATGTTGAGAATAAAATTTGGGGCCAGATCATGGAAATCTAGGCCGTAGTAGAACATGAGCCCCCAGACAAAGGGATGAAGTGGGAAGCCCAGTCCACGGAGGAAATGGGGAAGGAATACTACCCTCTCGTGGGGCCTGGGGGTGGGGATGAGCTCTCCCTCGTCGGGGAGCCGATGCGCGATGTCGCTGGACAAGTATCCGGCGCTACGCAGCTTCTGGATATGCGCCTCCGTGATGGAGGAGGCCATCCATTTGCCTCCCGCTCCGGACATATTTGGAGAAGGTTGAGGTGAGATGTGCGGGCTTGGGCGCTAGAGCTCGAGTTCACAGAGATGGATAAGCCAAGGAGGAAGAAGGCACAGGTAGAAAGGTTGGATCTTTATCCCCTTATATGGGCGGACAGAAACACGCGTCCCCATTGGCCTGGTAAAACTCGATTATCTCCCAAGCGTCACAATCAATGGCGCGGTTGGGTTACCCAGGTTCGTATTGATGGGAATCCCGGAATAAGGGGAACACGATCTCTGCTTCGACAGGTGTGCCAACGAAACCGCCTCACTAAACGCGCTGAGGTGGAACAATAGAAACAATTCGAGTAAAGGCTTGGAAGTGGTGTGATGTTACGCCACAGAATACGTCAGCAGATTGATCTTTTGTAATATTATTCTCTCTATGGTGGTATGTGGAATTTATTTTTGCAGAGTCGGACACTATCCTGGTGTTCACAATCTTCTATAAATTATTCAGAGGAGGAACCCGTCTTGCAATGCCGAAGACAATATGTGCGCCGGACTCGTCGTCATTGAAGCCTGGTTCAGGGGCTACTGAGGGAGTCTCGGACTAGGGGGTGTCTGGATAGCCGAACTACCATCATCGGCCAGACTCCAAGACTATGAAGATACAAGATTGAAGACTTTGTCCCATGTCCGGATGGGACTTTCCTTGGCGTGGAAGGCAAGCTTGGCGAGACGGATATGTAGATCTCCTACCATTGTAACCGACTCTGTGTAACACTAGCCCTCTCCGGTGTCTATATAAACCGGATGGCTTTAGTCCATAGGACAAACAACAATCATACCATAGGCTAGCTCCTAGGGTTTAGCCTCCTTGATCTCGTGGTAGATCTACTCTTCTAACCCACATCATCAATATTAATCAAGCAGGACGTAGGGTTTTACCTCCATCAAGAGGGCCCGAACCTGGGTAAAAACGTCGTGTCCCTCGTCTCCTGTTACCATCCGCCTAGACGCACAGTTCGGGACCCCCTACCCGAGATCCGCCGGTTTTGACACCGACACCCATTGGAGAAACACTATAACTGCTGTCCCCGGAGCCCACAGGAGGAAGATAACAGAGAGATCCTTTATCTGATGGGCAGGATAAAAACGCTAGCCAAATCAAGATTGACAATAATCGAGATTAAATCAATATGCATAATGCGGGGGGTGCAGCCACTCCAGTATCGAGGGAATCCCATGTGGCACTTCAATGGAGAAGACGATGCCACCCGCTGCGGTCGTAAAGATCCCGACTCCGCCACCGCTCTGGCGAAAATATTGTCTGATTTGTATAAAGGAGAAGAAGAGGAGTTCATCCGCACTAAGCCACGGGATGGGTTTTCCATGTACAACCCCCCTACTTGGGTGAGTTGCTATCTTTTACTCAACTTTATTCATTCCTGCAGTCTTTTTATTGCAAATATTTACCTTGCTAATCCATAATAGGAACTGCGAAAAGCTGTGAGGGAGGTCCATAGTCCACCTCCACAGCCAGAGGAACTTGACCAGGCCCTCGACCACGGACACGAAGAAGATCCGGACATATTTGTGGAGCTCGTCGACATGACATTTTACCAGGCAAGCTGTGATGGCGCCTTGGTGGCCATCATTGCCGATTATCCTGGCCTCCTCCCTACATCATATGTAAGTAAACTAGAGTCCTAACTTCCAAGAAGGATCCCCTTTTTTATGCCTTACCCACCACACACGTATTGCGCTTTATAGGGAAGGCCATCAGGGCGCCGTGCCGAACCCACGGCAACTCACCAACAAGGGGCGCCGAAGCCGAGTAGGCTTAAAAGGAAGGCGGTCAGGACCGAGACACCGTCGCAAAGGTACGATTTAAAACCTTCTCTGTGATTTCCATCTTTAAGATATAACAATGTCCATTGTGCCCTGGCAGAAAGAGTACTCGCCGGACTGTGTCTGGAGATCCTGCCAGACACGTCTCTACCAGCCGGACTCCAGAACCGGCCTCAAGGGTGGAGGCTAACACAGAGACAATGTCGGACGGTCCTCCTACAGAGGATGCAGATAGAATATCCGCTACGAATTCCTAAGTGGAGAGCGCTATGAATCACTGGCGTCAACGGGCCGTACTCCGTGACCCTAACTTCTCCGAGGAGGCATTCAATGCATTCAACTTGGGAGACGCGAACATCCGCGCTGCTCAAGATGGGCTTGCTAGAGCCACATACCAGTATTTAAAGGATATACGGGTAAGAAAAATATGATAATTATGTATATCAGTAGCCCCAAGACTTGAAACAGTTGGCACAACTGATTTAAGGATCATTGTATGAATATGTTCTTACAGAGAAGAACACCCATTTGTCTGAAGAGCTGGAGGAGTGTAAAGCCCAGCTAAGGGCCGAAGTTGCCGGAATGGAAGAATCCAAGAAGGCCTCATCTGGTAATACTTGTCTCGATCAAAAATAATGTAATTACGCATACCAATTAGTATTCCGCATCCTTGCAAATCTAACAATAGATTCTGCAGACAATCCCGGAGTGGATCCGGAGATCGTACAAGAGGATGAGCAACATGCTCAATGACACCTAGAGGTTGGCGAGCGCGTGCTTACACGGGTTAGGCGAGAGAAAAACAATCTCCAGGATGCCAATACCTGGCTGGGCATTGAATTGGAAGATGTTCGGGCCCAGCTTGCTGACTCCGTGAAGGAGAATAGGAGGCTTCGACGTGGCATTTTTAGTATGTGCTCGAACGAATCTTTATACAGTTCGACGAAGAAACGGGCTAACAGAGTTATGTCTGTAGGTATGCTGACAGGTCGTCCCGAAGAGGAGATGCCCAGATCCGCAGGCGATCTTCTGCAAGAGCTTTCACAACTGTGCGAACAAGTATGGCAGGTGATGCAGGGTATTGCCCAGGCCTTGTGGCCATCCGCCTCCCTGCCAGGAAGCATGAGTGAGCTTGTAGAGATGCTCAAGGGGGCACGGCGGTGCTTACGATTATGGAAGGCATCGGCCTGCCAACAAGGTGCGAGGGAAGCCTGGGCCATGGTAAAAACTCGGTACACCAAGGTTGATCCGAATCACATGGCCCAGATCGGACCAATAGGGTCAGATGGGAAAGAGATTCCTGTTAGTCTGGTATATGACTAGGTAGGATTAGCCGCAAAGTATTCCCAACAGGATCGTAGGCTAGACAGCCTGTTGGATGGTATAGAAGAAGAATTTAGCCAGTCTAAGTGACTGTGTAATTCAATTGACATATTCTGTCCCTAGCCGGATTGTAAATCATTTGTCATGGCGGACCTTTTCGCTTCAACCTCCGGATCCGGCAGTCCGGAGTGTATCCAAATACCCGCTCAGTTATGTAAACCGGGGTACGTGTGGAAACCAGGCGTAGGGGTCATAAGTGCTTGAACAGACAAGTACCCAACTAGCTATGTTATATTACATGGATAGTAAGAAACATCTTCCAGGGAGAATAGTTCTGTTAAGGGTTCCTTTCCCTGGGTACGCATGCATTAATGTGCATGTACGAACTGCGAACAGAGAAGCAGTATATAAAACATCTGGGGGTTTATATTGTAATAGGTAAGAAACATCTTTTGTTCACCAACCGAATATTCTCTTAAGAACGCTAGCTTTCGGCTTCACCCAGTCTGAGGTACACGTCCGGTGGACCCGGCAGTAACAATCGCAGAGGTGCTCCCCTTATTCCCTAGCCGAACTAATGGAAACATAGGGCATAAACACAAGAGCCAAGCAACCCAGCTTGGCCAAAACTTAAGTCATATCGATGCATATAATGGTGAAGAAAAGGTACATATGGAAAAGTTACAAATATGCAGTGGGCATGGAGCCCAGAAGATAATTATACTAAGCTTCTGTATAAGAAGCCCCCAGGTATCTTGAGCGCGCATAGCGCATCAAGAGTGTGTAGTCGAGTAACACTTAAAGGTTTTTAGGGCCATAAAAAAGAAAGAAAGAGGATATAATTAAAAAAGGGGCAGAGGTAAGGAGACGAACACATGGTTCAGTGCTAGGCGTAGAATCTTTGGAGTCTGGCCGTGTTCCAAGGGTTCAGCTCGAGTCGATTATCTGATGCATCATGCAGGCGGTACGCTCCTCCGGTGAGAACTTTATAAATGATGAAGGGACCCTCCCACTTGGTCTTGAGCTTGTCCTTTTTCTTCTCCGGTAGGCGTAGAACGAGTTCGCCAACATTATAAGTTTTGGCCCGTACTTCTCTGCTTTGATACCTTTGAGCCTGTTGCTGATAGAATGAGGAACGGGCTTTTGCGACGTCGCGCTCCTCCTCCAGGGCATCTAGATTGTCCTGCCGATCAAGCTCGGCTTCTCTCTCTTCATACATGCGCACTCGAGGTGAGTCATGAATGATATCGCAGGGCAATACCGCCTCTGCAATGTACACCATGAAGAATGGTGTGTATCCGGTAGTGCGATTTAGCGTGGTCCGCAGTCCCCACAGTACGGAGTCGAGCTCCTCGACCTAGTGCGTATCTGATTCCTTTAAGGACCGCACTAGTCTGGGTTTGATGCCGCTCATAATAAGACCATTTGCCCATTCGACTTGACCGTTTGTTTGGGGGTGATAGACGGAGGCGTAATCGTCCTTAATGCCCATGTTGCCGCACCAAGTTTTCACCTTGTCGGCTGTGAAGTTTGAGCGATTATCGGTGATGATGCTATGGGGGACACTGTAACGGTGTACGACCCCTGATATGAAGTCTATCACTGGTCCGGATTTGGCCGTTTTAACTGGTTTGGCTTCCATCCATTTGGTGAATTTATCCACCATGACCAACAAGTATTTTTCTTATAGCTTCCACCCTTAAGGGGTCCGGCAATATCAAGCCCCCAGACCGTGAAGGGCCAAGTTATGGGGATTGTTTGGAGAGCGGTAGGTGGCATATGGCTTTGATTTGGCAAAAAGCTGGCAACCGACGCAAAGTTGGACGAGGTCCTGTGCGTCTGCTCGGGCTGTCGCCAGTAGAAACCTGTACGGAAGGCCTTGCTTACAAGGGCCCGAGCTGCGGCGTGGTGGCCGCCGAGTCCAGCATGAATTCTGCCAAAGATGTCGTCCTTCCTCTTCGGAGATGCACCTTTGCAGTACTCCGGTAGCGCTTTTCTTATAAAGCTCTCCCTCGTGAACCTTGTAGGCTTTAGAGCGCCACACAGTGCAACGTGCCTCATTTGGTCCTCAAGGAGTTCTTGCCTATTTAGGTAGGCCAAGAAGGGGTCTGTCCACGGGGCGATGACAGCCATAATCACGTGGGCCGAAGGTGTTATTTCGGTGGCGGAGCCTCCGATTACGTCAGTGTGTTCAGGATCTGGTGTTGTGGTCGGATCCGGACTTTATTGTCGGTCTCCCCTTCCCACACCACAGATGGCTTGAACAGCCTTTCCAAGAAGATATTTGGTGGGACGGGGTCGCGCTTAGTGCCGATGCGGGCGAGGATATCCGCCGCTTGATTGTTTTCTCAGACCACATGGTGGAATTCGAGCCCCTCGAACCAAGCTGACATTTTGAGGACGGCATTGCGGTAAGCCGCCATTTTTGGGTCCTTGGTGTCAAAGTCTCCATTTGTTTAAGATATTGCGAGGTTCGAATCCCGACGCACTTCTAAGCGTTCAATGCCCATGGAGACTACCATCCGAAGACCATGCAACAGAGCCTCGTATTCGGCTGCATTGTTGGAGTATGTGTATAATATTTGGAGTATGTATTGGACTATGCCTCAGGTGGGGGATGTGAGGACAACGCTTGCTCTCAGACCAGCCAGCATCTTAGAGCCATCAAAGTGCATGATCTAGTTGGATTACGCGCCGTACTCTTTAGGGAGTTCGGCTTCTGTCCATTCAGCGATGAAGTCAGCCAGTACTTGCGACTTAATGGCTCGCCATGGTTTATATATGATGTCGAACAGGAGGAGCTCAATGGCCCACTTAGCAATCCAACCGGTGGCATCACGGTTATTTATTATATCATTGAGTGGTACTGTGACACCCCAAAAATTTGACCTTGTTTTAATGAATTAAAATTTTGCCAGGAATTAAAACTTTGGATATCTGAGCTCCTTTTTGATTTTTTAAATCATTTTCTTTCCCTGTTTGATGAGTTTTTCCCAAAGAGAAATACTTTTCAAATGTGTTATTGGACTTGTTTAACCTCTCAAGAAAAACTTTCCTTTTATCAGTGTAACTAATTAACTAATTTAACTGCTTGATCTTTACTTTCTTGAAAATAGTTTTTCAAGGTTAAATGGCCATATTTGAACTACAACCATTTGATAGATTCACTTAAAATTTCCACAAAAATTTGGAGATGTCATGTGATGTTTTTAAATCACTATTATGCAAAAATATATTTCATTCATGAAATATTTTGAGCCCTACACTCAATTTTTCTTCTCTGGTCCAGAGTGCATTTTGCACTACAACCCTTTTAAATATTTCTTTAAAACTTCTACCAAAATTAGGGGAGGTCGGTAGGAGCATATTATTCCACTTTGTGCAAAAATCCAGGGTTGTTCTTTGAAAATATTGAGTGAATCAACCTCATTTCCATTCTGGACCAACTTGATGATTTGTACAGCAACCACCATTTTAGTTGCTCCTATATCCATGATTATTTCTCCTACTTGTAGTCCCCCATGTTAAACCCTTAAGTCCAGGAGCATACACTAATTTGATCATTTTTGATTCATGAAATGATGCCAATTACTTCCTGTCCAGGAATGTAGTTTTGCAAAACTTGCACTAGCAAGTTTCTGCTTTTGGCCAACTAACCTCACCACCCTCTTGTATATCTGAAGAGACTTCCATCTGGAGTTTTTGACCACTCCAAGACTTGTCTAAGTGCCCTTGGCATTTTGTCAAACACCTGGAGTGCATGACCAGTTTTGACATGAGTTGTGGCATTGCACTGTGAACTTGCACCTCTGATCAAACTAGCATGTCCACTAGACTCCCCGTTACTCCTAACCTGGGTCTGTTAATTGCCCGCCTCGACCGCGACCTCTAGCATGCTCTGGCATTACGTCGAGCACGTCCCGTGCACGCCCAGAGCGCGAGCAGAGCGTGCGTTTGGCACACACGTGCGCCGAGCCGACACACTGGCCCCCACGTTTTTGGCCCACAGTGCAGAGCCTCGCCACACACTCCCTTTCTCACTGCTAAGCGCCAAGCCGCCCCTCGCCACGCCCGGCAAGCCAAGAGCTAGCCGCCGCCGCCGCCCGACAGCCTCTGCCCATGTCGGCGCCGCCAAAGCCACCTCCGCTCGCCAGCTCGCCCCTGGAGCAGTGCCCACTCGTCCGCTAGCTCCTGCCGTCATCCCCAGCCACGCCACGTTGCCCTGCAAACTACAAAGAGGTGGTTCGCCGGAGAGCTTATCCGGCCGCCGCGGAACCGACCTCGACGAACTATAAAAGGAGGCCCCCGAGCCTCCCCGAGCACACAGGAAGCCTTAGAATGCACCCCTAGTCCTCCCATGACAGCCAATCGACCCGGGGGAGGTCTTCTTCCCCACCTCCGGCAACTGCAGCCGCCACCACTGCCCCGGCCAATTCGGCACCACCAGGGCCTCCCACTCTCCGTTCTCTCCACCAAGAGCCCCCTCATCCTCTCGTAAACCATTCGCACTACTCGATTTTGATCGAGGACCACCGTAGCCCCAAAACCACTCTGCTCCCGAAGCTCTCCGTCCGCCGCGAAGCTCACCGCCGACGACCCCGTCCACTCCCGAGACCGTAACACCCACTGACGGGACCGCCTCGACCCCCTGAACCTGTGGATGACTTCGGTTTCTCGAACGGAGCCGCCAATCGCCAGCGGCGATCGCCGGAGTCCCGCCTCCGCTCGGGACAGAGAAAGAGGAGGGAGAAGACTGGTCAAACCTGACCAGTGGGCCCACTAGACCCACTGTCAGCGACCCCGTGCCTGTCCATGTGGGATTAAGTGAAGGCGTATTTTTCCCAGTACGTTTTCCCCGCTCCGAAAGCGTATTCACCTCCGAAACGTTTTCTTTTCTGTTTTATTTTAAATAACAGATTTTGACCACAACTTTGACTGGCTATAACTTTTTAAATACAACTCCAAATGAGTTGATTCTTTTTACTACCGTCCTCAAATTTGGTCTAGTTTATTTTAAGATTTATTTGAAAAAATTTCAAACAACTTTTTTGTACTGTTTTTTAAATGAGTGTTAATTCAAATATATTTTTAAATACAATTTTGGGGAGAGAGAAGAAACTTTCAAAAGTTTTGGAGAGCACCTCACCCCTCCACAACATTGAAGGCAAGCATTCTGAATCCAGGCATAATATTTTTGGTGTGATCGTGGATACATTATAACACCACCGCATTTCGAAGGACTCGTTATTTCATGTGGTATGATCATATGCATGAGTGCATATTAGTGATTTCCAGGCTGTTGGAAATGAACACACTTGTGATGATAATCACCCTCATGTGCCTTGCATGCATACCGGCAGGAACCCGGGAAAACCTCTGCCTTGGGTAGGCATGAGTTTGTCGCCGGTCTCCGTCGGGACGGTTATGTCTGGTATGGCATGGTAAAGTGATATGAGCAGTGACCCTGTTGGTTGAACTATATTCGTTATACTAATCATGCAGGGAATACTTAAACCTCCTGAGTCGACCGTAGATCGAGTCTTGTGCCAGTAACCCCCATACTTGTTTCGTACTACCAATCGTCTCTACAGCAAGTAGAGTACGGTTCAGTAAGTTGTCAACCTCTTTCTAGCACACACCGTACAGAGAGGCCATGGTGGAAGGTACCGGTTGTAGCTGGTAGGCAAGCCACCTGGTCCGGGGGCATGGGTGTTTCCGGTTGGGACCGAGAGGGGAGGCCACCCCTTAGAGCGCGCGATATAAATTTGATCCCATGCTACGCGAGGTTGTAGCCTCCCCACTTAGAGTTTGCTTAACAGGTGTCGTGGGTGATTCCAGACACGTGTGAGTTAAGCTGGTGTGTGCAAGTTAGGTGTGTTTTCAACAAAAAGACCGTAGACGGAATTAGTCCCGATGGACTAAAGAAATCCGTTACTCGTGGGTAAAGAGTACACCCTCTGCAGAGATTAAATCTATTCGAATAGCCGTGTCCATGGTTAAGGATTACAGTCTGGGATGGGTCAGGTGTCGGTCTTAGTGTCGGTCTTCGGAGGTGAAACGGTTAACCAGAAATGGAATTACTACTCGTGACTTGTGATAACTATGATTATTATTATTGTTGACTAACCCGTGATATTATTGTTATTATCGAGTATCTCAGGGATGGTTCTACCTCCGGGATATTCACTATGATTGTTCCTTTTAAAGCCCTTTATGTGGTGTCGCTCAGACGCCCGACTGTGGCATTTCTTTTAAAGCCCTTTATGTGGTGTCGCTCAGATGCCCGACTGTGGCATTTCTTTTAAAGCCCTTTATGTGGTGTCGCTCAGACGCCCGACTGTGGCATTCCTTTTAAAGCCCTTTATGTGGTGTCGCTCAGACGCCCGACTGTTGCATTCCTTTTAAAGCCCTTTATGTGGTGTCGCTCAGACGCCCGACTGTGGCATTTCTTTTAAAGCCCTCTATGTGGTGTCGCTCAGACGCCCGACTGTGGCATTTCCTTTTAAAGCCCTTTATGTGGTGTCGCTCAGACGCCCGACTGTGGCATTCCTTTTAAAGCCCTTTACGTGGTGTCGCTCAGACGCCCGATTGTGGCATTCCTTTTAAAGCCCTTTATGTGGTGTCGCTCAGACGCCCGACTGTGGCATTTCTTTTAAAGCCCTTTTTGTGGTGTCGCTCAGACGCCCGACTATGGCATTCGTTTTAAAGCCCTTTATGTGGTGTCGCTCAGACGCCCGACTGTGGTATTGCTTGTTATTGGTTTTCATAAATTTTAATACTACCATGTTATTGCATTTTTATAAATAACTTGCTTGCACGCATCAGAGTTTCATTTATCGTTTGTGACTGACGTCATGAGCATAAAATATTTTTCGCACATCATTGTTATATTATACCTGTGTTCATAATGTTTGCGAGTACATTAAAGTACTCACTGGCTTGTCCCTGGCTATTGTCTTGGCCAGATTTTGTTGCTCAGAGAGGAGCGACGCGATGTCAGCCCCGGAACCCACACAATGGAGATAGCACCTCGCGAAGATAGGAGTTAACCTGGTCAGTTGTTCCCGTGGGAAATGGAGTCCCATAGACACTGATGTTTCACAAACCGCTTCCGCCATCAACCACTAGAAACCATTTGTTGTACTCACAGGCCAGAATGGTCTTGTACTACATATGTTGTATTCTGCTTGGAATTTCTGTATCCAGTTGGAGCCTCATCAGCTAACAGTAATCCTGGGGCTGATGAGCACGACGGTCTTTTCTGGAAATTTATTACCCGGAAAAACCGGTCGTGGCAGACTTGGTATCAGAGCCAGGCTGACCATTGGCTAATCCTATCTTAGCCAGGTCAATAAACTTAGGCAAACCAACCCACTAGACCTTAACCAAACCCCAGCCAAGCTTCTCGTGCAAGATAGCCACACAGTGACCCAACACCTTTTGGCAGTCGGTGCCCAACCTATCAACCTAACCTGTCACTCATGCGCCAGTGACCGGCCCCTAAATAGTCCTTTCTCGCAAGCGTGCGAAGGAAGACTCCGCCCCCTTTTTCCTATAAAAAGGGCACGCTAGTCCCAACACAGCACCGCACAGCCGCTAACCCAAACCGAGCCACAATGCCTGGACCTATAGTGCACAACGAAACCACAGCAACCAACCTTGGAGGTTTTGTGACCATCCTCGCAAACCTCACGCGTCGTGCCTACGCGTTAGAAGAGCCACCAGAATATGTTGTGTATCAAGGACCCATGAGCGGTGAAGACCGTCAATTCTGGGCCACTGTGCACATCTACGGTAGGGGTCTAGCACCCGAGCGCCCCTACAGGTTCACCGGAAGGACAACTTCCTTTGGGCCACAAGCCATCCAGCTAGCCGCTCGAGAGGCTATAGTTCATCTCAGGCACTTGTCGCCCAGAGTTAACTGTCGCTCGTTCCACTACTACCCCAGACGTGAAGGGTATGGTAGACCACCCCAAGTTGCCAACGGAGATCACGAGACGGACCCCGCATTGTTGCACCTAGTGCGCTATGTAAGTGCACTAGAGGCACTGTTCGACCAGATCACTATTGATTTAATTGCAGCTCGTGGAGAGCTGGTTCGTCGAGCCCCGACGAGAGAAGAAAACGAGCCCAACGCCGACAACCCAGTCGTGCTGTTTGGACAACCGATCGAGACCCCGAGATCTGCCCTAGCCATCGGCCAAGGTGCTGCGATAACCCCAGAGGTGCTTCGTCGCATATTAGGAGCACACTCCAACTGGGTTGTGGCCAACAATCCCCGCGATGGTCATCATAACTACCCCGACCCTGCAGTTCCTCCGCCATCTCCGACTAATCCCGGCAGAGAGACACGTGGAGAAGCCTCGACATCCACCAGGCGCGCCCGTTTAGACATGAACGAGGTAGACTAAGCCGTATGAGTAGCACCGTGTTTCAGTGTATCCTCGCTTTGTAATCGTGCGACCGTGTATATTAACGCAGCCTGTCATTGTGCCTCTATTTTAATAGTAGCCTTGCATATTTGGTCAGCGCATAGCTGCATAGTTTTCCGGGCACAACTACCAATACCAACCCGACGACAACCACAGTAACACGTCTCTTTATGAGATATGTGTATCTTTGACACTGACCCGACCTTTGGAGCTAAGCTGGCAAATTTATTACCTTTCACCACGGTAAAACGAATCCAGCTCCATTGCTATATAAAAGCCACCTTGTGACCTTACCCAGCAACCCTCACTTTGTGCACCACACTCACACTTTATCCTGTCATGCCGAGCCCCAGCATTCATCTGAGAACCCCAGATGCAACCCCAGGTAGCTTTGTCAAAATATTGTGGGATTTTACCCGCAGTACCATGGGTTCTACCCAGCCACCTCAGTACGAGCTGTTCAAATCAAGGATCACCCCATCCACCTCGGAATATTGGGCAGCAGTACACATCCCTCCCCTAGACTCCAACCAAGATCCAACGGAAGTTTCCTTCGTGGGGAATTCTATGCCAACCCCACACCTGGCCATAGAAGCTGCTGCGAAAGAAGCGATTGCTCGTCTTCGATCCGCAGTACCCTATGTCCGCGAACGAGGATATTATTACTTTCCGAGCCGTGCAGCACCCGGAGAAGTAACATCTTTTCCCGGTGGACGTATTGAGAGAGACCCAGTTCTGGCCAACCTTATCCAGTACATCATTGCTCAAGAGCATTTGAACCAGCGAGTGATGGATTATCTCCAGAGCCTCGCAGATTTAAATCCTCAGATTGCCATCAGCAGACCACTGAGACCCGACCCGGAGAGACGCATACATCGACTGGTCAATCCACTGCCTCCGATAGAAGAAGAGTGTATCCTTTACCAGAGACATTTTATCAGGACCCCACCCAGTTACCATTTTCATTTTAGACGTCACTACTGTATTTGTTCTTTGCAACATTTATTTATGTGTGTGACTTATGCGTGATACCCTGAGTTTGTACGACGAGTCAATTATTTGGCTTCTACTAATGTGGGTAGTTTTTGTTGTGGTTTATGCTCCTTTAAATTAACTGTTTTTCCCTCGCAAAATCCTGGAGTGAGATTTCTTTTCCCTGAGTTGCTACACCTGCCCCTTCTCACGACATGGATTAATTAATTTCACACAGCACCACGCAGCAGACTCACAACCATAATCATTCAGACACATACACTGTTTGCAAAACCTTGCAACGGTGTTACATCCAGCTAATCACACGTTTTTGTCCCGAACCGTAGACTCTTCCACGCAGCCCCAGTTTTCACACTGTGGTTTTTCACCACTTATTGCCCTCTCACTGTAGCCACATCTTTATTGCGTAATATTTTCTTAACACCGCTTTTAACAAATCTCGAGGACGAGATTTTTCTTAAGGGGGTTAGTATTGTGACACCCCAAAAATTTGACCTTGTTTTAATGAATTAAAATTTTGCCAGGAATTAAAACTTTGGATATCTGAGCTCCTTTTTGATTTTTTTTTAAATCTTTTCTTTCCCTGTTTTGATGAGTTTTTCCCAAAGAGAAAATTACTTTTCAAATGTGTTATTGGACTTGTTTAACCTCTCAAGAAAAACTTTCCTTTTATCAGTGTAACTAATTAACTAATTTAACTGCTTGATCTTTACTTTCTTGAAAATAGTTTTTCAAGGTTAAATGGCCATATTTGAACTACAACCATTTGATAGATTCACTTAAAATTTCCACAAAAATTTGGAGATGTCATGTGATGTTTTTAAATCACTATTATGCAAAAATATATTTCATTCATGAAATATTTTGAGCCCTACACTCAATTTTTCTTCTCTGGTCCAGAGTGCATTTTGCACTACAACCCTTTTAAATATTTCTTTAAAACTTCTACCAAAATTAGGGGAGGTCAGTAGGAGCATATTATTCCACTTTGTGCAAAAATCCAGGGTTGTTCTTTGAAAATATTGAGTGAATCAACCTCATTTCCATTCTGGACCAACTTGATGATTTGTACAGCAACCACCATTTTAGTTGCTCCTATATCCATGATTATTTCTCCTACTTGTAGTCCCCCATGTTAAACCCTTAAGTCCAGGAGCATACACTCATTTGATCATTTTTGATTCATGAAATGATGCCAATTACTTCCTGTCCAGGAATGTAGTTTTGCAAAACTTGCACTAGCAAGTTTCTGCTTTTGGCCAACTGACCACACCACCCTCTTGTATATCTGAAGAGACTTCCATCTGGAATTTTTGACCACTCCAAGACTTGTCTAAGTGCCCTTGGCATTTTGTCAAACACCTGGAGTGCATGACCAGTTTTGACACGAGTTGTGGCATTGCACTGTGAAATTGCACCTCTGATCAAACTAGCATGTCCACTAGACTCCCCGTTACTCCTAACCTGGGTCTGTTAATTGCCCACCTCGACCGCGACCTCTAGCATGCTCTGGCATTACGTCGAGCACGTCCCGTGCACGCCCAGAGCGCGAGCAGAGCATGCGTTTGGCACGCACGTGCGCCGAGCCAACACGCTGGCCCCCACGGTTTCGGCCCACACTGCAGAGCCTCGCCAGGCACTCCCTTTCTCACTGCTACGCGCCAAGCCGCCCCTCGCCATGCCCGGCAAGCCAAGAGCTAGCCGCCGCCGCCGCCCGACAGCCTCTGCCCATGTCGGCGCCGCCAAAGCCACCTCCGCTCGCCAGCTTGCCCCTGGAGCAGTGCCCACTCGTCCGCTAGCTCCTGCCGTCATCCCCAGCCACGCTAGGTTGCCCTGCAAACTACAGAGAGGCGGTTCGCCAGAGAGCTTATCCGGCCGCCGCGGAACCGACCTCGACGAACTATAAAAGGAGGCCCCCGAGCCTCCCCGAGCACACAGGAAGCCTTAGAATGCACCCCTAGTCCTCCCATGAGAGCCAATCGACCCGGGGGAGGTCTTCTTCCCCACCTCCAGCAACTGCAGCCGCCACCACTGCCCCGGCCAATTCGGCACCACCAGGGCCTCCCACTCTCCGTTCTCTCCACCAAGAGCCCCCTCATCCTCCCGTAAACCATTCCCACTACTCGATTTTGATCGAGGACCACTGTAGCCCCAAAACCACTCCGCTCCCGAAGCTCTCCGTCCGCCGCGAAGCTCACCGCCGACGACCCCGTCCACTCTCGAGACCGTAACACCCACTGGCGGGACCGCCTCGACCCCCTGAAGCCATGGATGACTTCGGTTTCTCGAACGGAGCCGCCAATCGCCGGCGGCGATCGCCGGAGTCCCGCCTCCGCTCGGGACAGAGAAAGAGGAGGGAGAAGACTAGTCAAACCTGACCAGTGGGCCCACTAGACCCACTGTCAGCGACCCCGTGCCTGTCCACGTGGGATTAAGTGAAGGCGTATTTTCCCCAGTACGTTTTCCCCGCTCCGAAAGCATATTCACCTCCGAAACATTTTCTTTTTTGTTTTATTTTAAATAATAGATTTTGACCACAACTTTGACTGGCTATAACTTTTTAAATACAACTCCAAATGAGTTGATTCTTTTTCCTACCTTCCTCAAATTTGGTCTAGTTTATTTTAAGATTTATTTGAAAAAATTTCAAACAACTTTTTTGTACTGTTTTTGAAATGTGTGTTAATTCAAATATATTTTTAAATAGGATTTTGGGGAGAGAGAAGAAACTTTCAAAAGTTTTGGAGAGCACCTCACCCCTCCACAACATTGAAGGCAAGCATTCTGAATCCCGGCATAATATTTTTGGTGTGATCGTGGATACATTATAACACAACCGCATTTCGAAGGACTCGTTATTTCATGTGGTATGATCATATGCATGAGTGCATATTAGTGATTTCCAGGCTGTTGGAAATGAACACACTTGTGATGATAATCACCCTCATGTGCCTTGCATGCATACCGGCAGGAACCCGGGAAAACCTCTGCCTTGGGTAGGCATGAGTTTGTCGCCGGTCTCCGTCGGGACGGTTATGTCTGGTATGGCATGGTAAAGTGATATGAGCAGTGACCCTGTTGGTTGAACTATATTCGTTATACTAATCATGCAGGGAATACTTAAACCTCCTGAGTCGACCGTAGATCGAGTCTTGTGCCAGTAACCCCCATACTTGTTTCGTGCTACCACTCGTCTCTACAGCAAGTAGAGTACGGTTCAGTAAGTTGTCAACCTCTTTCTAGCACACACCGTACAGAGAGGCCATGGTGGAAGGTACCGGTTGTAGCTGGTAGGCAAGCCACCTGGTCCGGGGGCATGGGTGTTTCCGGTTGGGACCGAGAGGGGAGGCCACCCCTTAGAGCGCGCGATATAAATTTGATCCCATGCTACACGAGGTTGTAGCCTCCCCACTTAGAGTTTGCTTAACAGGTGTCGTGGGTGATTCTAGACACGTGTGAGTTAAGCTGGTGTGTGCAAGTTAGGTGTGTTTTCAACAAAAAGACCATAGACGGAATTAGTCCCGATGGACTAAAGAAATCCGTTACTCGTGGGTAAAGAGTACACCCTCTGCAGAGATTAAATCTATTCGAATAGCCATGTCCATGGTTAAGGATTACAATCTGCGATGGGTCAGGTGTCGGTCTTAGTGTCGGTCTTCGGAGGTGAAATGGTTAAGCATAAATGGAATTACTACTCGTGACTTGTGATAACTATGATTATTATTATTGTTGACTAACCCGTGATATTATTGTTATTATCGAGTATCTCAGGGATGGTTCTACCTCCGGGATATTCACTATGATTGTTCCTTTTAAAGCCCTTTATGTGGTCTCGCTCAGACGCCCGACTGTGGCATTTCTTTTAAAGCCCTTTATGTGGTGTCGCTCAGACGCCCGACTGTGGCATTTCTTTTAAAGCCCTTTATGTGGTGTCGCTCAGACGCCCGATTGTGGGATTCCTTTTAAAGCCCTTTATGTGGTGTCGCTCAGACGCCCGACTGTGGCATTCCTTTTAAAGCCCTTTATGTGGTGTCGCTCAGACGCCCGACTGTGGCATTCCTTTTAAAGCCCTTTATGTGGTGTCGCTCAGACGCCCGACTGTGGCATTCCTTTTAAAGCTCTTTATGTGGTGTCGCTCAGACGCCCGACTGTGGCATTCCTTTTAAAGCCCTTTATGTGGTGTCGCTCAGACGCCCGACTGTGGCATTCCTTTTAAAGCCCTTTATGTGGTGTCGCTCAGATGCCTGACTGTGGCATTTCTTTTAAAGCCCTTTATGTGGTGTTGCCCAGACGCCCGACTGTGGCATTCCTTTTAAAGCCCTTTATGTGGTGTCGCTCAGACGCCCGACTGTGGCATTGCTTGTTATTTGTTTTCATAAATTTTAATACTACCATGTTATTGCATTTTTATAAATAACTTGCTTGCACGCATCAGAGTTTCATTTATCTTTTGTGACTGACGTCATGAGCATAAAATATTTTTAGCACATCATTGTTATATTATACCTGTGTTCATAATGTTTGCGAGTACATTCAAAGTACTCACTGGCTTGTCCCTGGCTATTGTCTTGGCCAGATTTTCTTGCTCGGAGAGGAGCGACGCGATGTCAGCCCCGGAACCCACACAATGGAGATAGCACCTCGCGAAGATAGGAGTTAACCTGGTCAGCTGTTCCCGTGGGAAATGGAGTCCCATAGACACTGATGTTTCACAAACCGCTTCCGCCATCAACCACTAGAAACCATTTGTTGTACTCACAGGCCAGAATGGTCTTGTACTACATATGTTGTATTCTGCTTGGAATTTCTGTATCCAGTTGGAGCCTCATCGGCTAACAGTAATCCTGGGCTGATGAGCACGACGGTCTTTTCTGGAAATTTATTACCCGGAAAAACCGGTCGTGGCAGGTACTTGGGAGGCCACCATGATTGAACACTCTTGAAAGTAGTGTCGTAGTTTCCGGGGTGCCATGATTGAACACTCTTGAAAGTATGCTATCTTTTGATAATGTGGGTACCGTGACTTGATTGGTGTGAGGACAGTGGATACATAGTATACCGGCTTTTGAAGCGGGAACTTATGTCTGTCCTCCTCTCGTTCGACGACGAGCACTGCGCTTACAACTTGGTGCGTTGCAGCTATATATAACAGCATAGGTTCGCCGATGTTTGGTGCGGCCAGGATTGGGTTGCTGGCCAAGAGGGCCTTTATTTCTTCCAATCCGGCCATTGCCGCATCCATCCACTCAAAGTGTTCGGTGCGTCGAAGAAGGCGATAGAGAGGTAGTGCCTTTTCTCCCAGTCGGGAGATAAAGCGGCTTAAGGCAGGAACACATCCAGTTAATTTCTGGATTTGCTTGAGGTCTGTTGGGGTAGCCAACTATGACAAAGCTCGAAGTTTGGCCGGATTTGCTTCAATTCCTCTGTTGGAAACGATGAAACCCAGGAGCTTTCTGGCAGGAATGCCGAAAACGCATTTTTCTGAATTGTGCTTGATGTCATATGTTCGGAGGTTGTCGAAGGTAAGCCTCAGGTCATCTATTAAAGATTCGACGTGTCTGGTCTTGATGACCACGTCGTCTATGTATGCCTCAACTGTTTTGCCGATTTGTTTTTCCGGGCATGTCTGAATCTTGCGTTGATAGGTTGCGCCGGCATTTTTGAGCCCGAAAGGCATGGTGTTGAAACAGAAGGGGTCGTATGGGGTGATGAATGTCGTTTCGGATTGATCGGACTCCACCATCTTGATTTGATGGTATCCAGAGTATGCGTCGAGGAAGCACAATGAGTCGTGTACTACGGTAGCGTCGATGACTTGATCGATGCGGGGGAGAGGGAAGGGGTCCTTGGGGCAATCCTTATTGAGGTCCTTGAAATCATGACATATTGAAAGGATCGAGAAGAGGTGTCTAGAGGGGGGGGTGATTAGACACTAAGTACCAAAAGTTGCAGTTTTTAACTTCTTTAAGTTCAAGTGGAGTTTAGGCACAAGTTTAACAATCACAACACATATCAAGCAAGCATGCAAAGACAATATGAGCAGCGGAAAGTAAAGCATGCAACTTGCGAGAATGTAAAGGGATGGGATTGGAGGATTCAAACGCAATTGGAGACATGGATGTTTTTGTCGTGGTTCCGATAGGTGGTGCTATCGTACATCCACGTTGATGGAGACTTCAACCCACGAAGGGTAACGGTTGCGCGAGTCAACGGAGGGCTCCACCCACAAAGGGTCCACGAAGAAGCAACCTTGTCTATCCCACCATGGCCATCACCCACGAAGGACTTTCCTCACTAGCGGTAGATCTTCACGAAGTAGGCAATCTCCTTGCCCTTACAAACTCCTTGGTTCAACTCCACAATCTTTTCGGAGGCTCCCAAGTGACACCTAGCCAATCTAGGAGACACCACTCTCCAAGATGTAACAAATGGTGTGTTGATGATGAACCCCTTGCTCTTGTGCTTCAAATGATAGTCTCCCAAACACTCAACTCTCTCTCACAGGATTTGTATTTGGTGGAAAGAAGATTTGAGTGGAAAGCAACTTGGGGGAGGCTAGAGATCAAGATTCATATGGTAGGAATGGAATATCTTGGCCTCAACACATGAGTAGGTGGTTCTCTCTTAGAAAATGTATGCTGGAAGTGTAGGCACGTTCTGATGGCTCTCTCCACGAATGAAGAGTGGGTGGAGGGGTATATATAGCCTTCACACAAAATCTAACCATTACACACAACTTGCCAAACTCGGTGGGACCGAATTGAGAAACTCGGTCGGACCGATTCAGCAAATCTAGTGATCGTTAGGATTTTCGGTGGGACCGACATGCAACTCAGTAGGACCGATATGCTTAGGGTTAGTGCATAACGTAATCTTGGTGAGACCGATTACACAAACTCGGTGGGACCGATTTTGGTAATGAGCTAACCAGAGAGTTGGTCGGGCAAACTCGGTGAGACCGATTACACAAACTCGGTAGGACCGATTTTGGTAATAAGTTAACCAGAGAGTTTGCATTGTAATCTCGGTAGTACCGATTGCTCAAACTCGGTGAGACCGATTTTGGTAATGGATATACACAGAGAGATTACAATCAAATATCGGTGAGACCGAGATCCCTATCGGTGAAACCGATTTGCCTACGGTTTGTGGCAGTGGCTATGACATCTGAACTCGGTGGCGCCGGATAGAAAGAATCGGTAGGACCGAGTTAGACTTTTGGTTTAGGACATATGTGGATATGAGAAAGTAGTTGAGGGCTTTGGAGCATATCACTAAGCACTTTGAAGCAAGAACCTCATTAAGCAACACCTCATCCCCTCTTGATAGTATTGGCTTTTCCTATAGACTCAATGTGATCTTGGATCACTAAAATAGAAAATGTAGAGTCTTGATCTTGGAGCTTGAGACAATCCTTTGTCCTTAGCATCTTGAAGGGGTTCCACATCCTCTAGTCCATGCTCTCCATTGTTGAACTTGTCTGAAACATACTAGGTAAAAGTGTTAGTCCAACAAGAGAATGTTGACATTAATTACCAAAATCCCTAGGGAGCACTTGTGCTTTCAATCTCCCCCTTTTTGGTAATTGATGACAACATACATCAAAGCTTTTAGATAAAGATATAGAGAATAACCAGTAAAGCTTAGGAAAGACATGTAACATGCATAGGCTCCCCTTACATGTATACAATCATGTGAATATGGAATATAGAAGCATGTGAGAGCAGAACCATGACAGAGTAAGCAATGTGTTACATGTATCTTGGCTATATGCATCAGAGCAAAAGATGTGAATATGGGAAATGTACCTTCATGCCCATGAGTCCTTCTTGCAAACAATATGTACATCAGCAAGAATTCCTCATACGCATGATTGTGATGCATATACTTACCTTGTGGTCTTGAGTTGGCTTAGGATGGAATGAACCTGTGAAAATAGGGTTAGATAACACAAATACACCTACTAGCCAGAGCAAACAAAAGAAACCACAAGAGAACCAAGACTGGGATGACATGTAAAGAGTGAGTACTAAGTACCACATTTGATATAGACATGTCCCCAAAGGTAAAGATGTGCAATGAATTTAAAGAATTTCTTTCCCTTAGATGTCTTGCTCCCCCTGAATCTAGCATGGGATACTAGGAGAAGATAGGGAACAGAAAATCAGAGCAAAATGAAAAATTAGTGCTCAAAGAAGCAAATGAACAAAGCTAATGCAAATAAGCACATATGAACATGTCTTTCCCCTCAAGAAGACATGTGGAATCTCTCCTCTTGAACACCAAGCACCAAGCATCTGGGATCCTTGAAGATTACTCTCTCCTTGAGTATTCTCTCCCCCTAGAGATATGATTAAGCTTTGATGTGATCTCTCTCTCCCCCTTTGACATCAATTTCCAAGAAGGGTCTTCTGGAATTTGTCGTGAATGGGTTTGGTCCTTGAGTCACAGCACAAAGCACTAAGGTAAATGTGATGCTTATAGTGGACAAGATTCATTGAGTGGAGCTAGATCAAAAGTAATACAGGAATAAATGGTAAAGTGTCTTTCCTGTAGTGAAATCGGTGGCACTGAGTGGTATGCCTCGGTTGCACCGAAAGAATTCGGTTTGACCGAAAACAAGAGACCGGTGTGACCGAGTTCACCACAGAGAAAACACTTGTCACTTCAGCTTACTAGACAAGTACGATCTCACAAGGATTTGCAAGGAATTAACTGAAAGATCTGCAATGAATTGGATGTAGGGAATGCAGAACAAATAGAAAAGAAAAGAAATCTAGATCAAGTTTTTCTTGAAAGGGGAAACAAATATGCAAGAGACAAATGCAAGAGCATAGAAAAGAACACAATAAAACTTTATCTAGAGATGGTCGACGACAAAGTCACCTCTGTGTTAGAGTATATTGACTTAGGAGTCAAGTGAGATCACTTGATCATAGGTCGTACTCATCGTTTAAGCTCAAAATGGGGTTACCATTTTTCGTTTAAGCATCTTGATGTATTCATATCTTGTCGAGTTGCTTTGACTCATGACTTGGAGTAAAGCTTCTCTAAGATGGAATGACATACCTTGGGTGGTGGTGTTGATTGTGATCATGTAGTTGAACCTATGTGGGTTGCTCAAGGTTGATGTAGCTCATCAAGAGTTGGGAGCACCACTTGGGATTTGAGTTCATCTACCTACATGGGTTAGTTTTTGCAAGGAAGAGCACTTGTGTATCCAAAATGACAATCATGAAGCTTAACATAGAATTTGTCAAAGGCTATTTATGAATGGTTCCGTGCTTCCTTGTCTTCAACCACCATTGTGTAGAGACTTGGTGATGTAGAGATTGCTCAAGATGTGAATGAGTTGCAATCTCATAGATTTAGATTTATCCAAGTTCCTACAAGGGTTAGATAACGTGCAAGGTGCAAATATATCCAAGACATAAGATTATCATCATAAGAGAAATATCAAGGATTAGTCATAGGCTCATGCCTTGCATGTACCAAATGGAGTTCCTACTCCAAGTTTGAAGCATCAATGATGTTCAATTCACCTCTTAACCCGCAAAACACTTTCTCATCAAGTGGTTTAGTGAATATATCCGCTAATTGTTTTTTGGTGCAAACATGCTTAAGATTAATGTCCCCTTTGGCAACATGATCTCGAATGAAATGATGACGAACTTCAATATGCTTAGTTCAAGAGTGTTGCACGGGATTGTGAGCAATCTTGATAGCACTTTCATTGTCACAAAGTAATGGAACATGTTTCACATATATCCCATAGTCTTGAAGAGTTTGGGTCATCCGAAGTAATTGAGCACAACATGAACCAGCGGCAATGTATTCCGCTTCGGCGGTGGATAAGGATACTAAGTTTTGTTTCTTGGAATACCAAGATACAAGAGATCTACCAAGAAATTGACAAGTACCCGAAGTGGACTTTCTATCAATCTTGTCTCCGGCATAGTCCGAGTCGGAGTAGCCAACAAGATCGAAAGAGGCCCTCTTAGGATACCAAATGCCAAAATTTGGTGTATGGATTAAGTATCTCACTATCCTTTTCACGGCCTTAAGATGACATTCTTTAGGAGTAGCTTGATATCATGCACACATGCACACACTTAGCATGATATAGGGACGTGAAGCACATAGATATAACAATGAACCAATCATAGAGCCATAAACCTTTTGATCGACCGGTTTACCATCTTTAGTCAAATCAAGATGTCCACTAGTAGGCATGGGTGTAGTCATACCTTTGCATTCTTGCATATTGAACTTCTTGAATAAGTCCTTGGTGTAACTTGTTTGAGAGACAAAGGTACCTTCCTTAGTTTGCTTGATTTGCAAACCAAGAAAGAATTTGAGTTCACTCATCATAGACATCTCAAACTTCTCCGACATTAGCTTCCCAAACTGTTCACTAAAATGAGGGTTAGTAGAACCAAATATAATATCATCAAAATAAATTTGGCATACAAATGATTCTCCATTGACCCTCTTAGTAAAAAGAGTAGAATCAATTTTTCCAATTTCAAAGCCTTTTCCAATAAGGAACTTGGTCAAGCATTTATACCACGCTCTAGGAGCTTGTTTAAGACCATAAAGAGCTTTGTGAAGTTTGTAAACATGATCAGATTTCTTGGGATTAACAAAGCCGGGAGGTTGTTTAACATAAACTTCCTCCCCTATTTCACCATTTAGAAAATCACTTTTAATGTCCATTTGGTAGAAGGTGATATCATGGTGATTAGCATAGGCAAGTAAGATGCGGATGAACTCAAGTCTAGCAACGGGAGCATAAGTCTCACCATAGTCCATACCTTCGACTTGTGTGTAGCCTTGGGCAACGAGACGTGCTTTGTTGTGAACTACTTGTCCATCTTCATCTTGCTTGTGGCGAAACACCCATTTGGTACCGATGATGTTGTGGTTGTTGTCGGGCTTCTCAACCAATGTCCAAACTTGATTTCTCTGAAACTTGTGTAGCTCTTCATGCATAGCATTTATCCAATCCGGATCTTCCAATGCTTCTTCAACCTTCATAGGTTCAATGCTAGAGATGAATGAACAGGGTTCACAAAAGTTAGCTAAGAGAGTTTTAGAGCGAGTGATTCTCCCGGTTTGGATATCTTTGTAGATTTGCTCGACGGGATGATCTTTAGCAATTCTTGCTCGAACTCGTGAAAGCTTTTGCTTGTGTCTTGGTTGAACATCTTCTTCATCTTGTTCTTCTTCTTGGCCTTCTTCATTGTTGACGTTGTCGTTCTCTTGTCTTGGTGCTATGACAGTGGCTATGACATCTGAACTCGGTGGTGCCGGATAAAAAGAATCGGTAGGACCGAGTTAGACTTTTGGTTTAGGACATATGTGTATATGGGAAAGTAGTTGAGGGCTTTGGAGAATATCACTAAGCACTTTGAAGCAAGAACCTCATTAAGCAACACCTCATCCCCTCTTGATAGTATTGGCTTTTCCTATAGACTCAATGTGATCTTGGATCACTAAAATAGAAAATGTAGAGTCTTGATCTTGGAGCTTGAGCCAATCCTTTGTCCTTGGAATCTTGAAGGGGTTCCACATCCTCTAGTCCATGCCACTCCATTGTTGAACTTGTCTGAAACATACTAGGTAAAAGTGTTAGTCCAACAAGATATATGTTGACATTAATTACCAAAATCACCAAGGGACCACTTGTGCTTTCACATAGGCGCCAGGATTTGTCCTTCTTTGGTACCATCACCAGGGTTTCTAGCCAGCCTGGGTGTTTTATGTCTCTAATGAATCCGGCTTCGAGTAACTTGGCTAGCTCCTATCTCATGGCTTGTCGTTTAGCTTCTCAAAAGCGCTGAAGAGTCTACTTGACTGGCTTGTATCCCTTCAGTATGTTTTTGTTATGCTCGGCCAGCCTGCGTAGGATACCTGGCATGTCTAAAGGGTGCCAGGTAAAGATGTCCCAATTCTCGCGCAAGAACGCCCACAATGCTGCGTCTATTGTGGGGTTTAGCTGTGGCCCGATGGATGCTATTTTTGCAGAGTCCGTTGGGTGGACTTGGAATTTGACTATTTTGTCCACTGGTTTGAAAGAGGTGGACTTGGGTCGTTTGTCGAGTATCACGTCATCCCTGTCCATTGTGGAGCACAACGCAGTTAGTTCTTCGGCCATGAGGGCTTCGAATAATGCTTCAAGGGCCAGGGCGGTGGTTTTATTTTCGGCGCGGAGTGCTATGTCCGGATCACTGGCTAGAGTGATGATTCCATTGGGCCCGGGCATCTTGAGATTCATGTACCCTAATGGGGTATAGCTTGGAAGCTCATGAATGCATCCTGCCCTAAAAGGGCGTGGTATCCGCTACTGAACGGGGCCACTTGGAATGTTGTTTTTTCGGACCTGTAATTCTCCGGCGTGCCGAATACCACATTGAGTGTGATTTCCCCCACCAATAGTGCCTCCCGACTAGGGATAATTCCTCTGAAGGTCATGCTGCTTTGCTCAAATGCGACTGAGGGAGTCCTGGACTAGGGGGTGTCCGGATAGCTGAACTATCATCATCGGCCGGACTCCAAGATTATGAAGATACAAGATTGAAGACTTCGTCCCGTGTCCGGATGGGACTTTCCTTGGTATGGAAGGCAAGCTTGGCGATACGGATATGTAGATCTCCTACCATTGTAACCGACTCTGTGTAACCCTAGCCCTCTCAAGTGTCTATATAAACCGGATGGTTTTATTCCATAGAGGAACAACAATCATACCATAGGCTAGCTTCTAGGGTTTAGCCTCCTTGATCTCGTGGTAGATCTACTCTTGTAATACCCACATCATCAATATCAATCAAGCAGGACGTAGGGTTTTACCTCCATCAAGAGGGCCTGAACCTGGGTAAAACATCGTGTCCCTTGTCTCCTGTTACCATCCGCCTAGGCGCACAGTTCGGGACCCCCTACCCGAGATCCGCCGGTTTTGACACCGACATTGGTGCTTTCATTGAGAGTTCCTCTGTGTCGTCACCGATAGGCTCGATGGCTCCTTCGATCATCAACAACGACGCGGTCCAGGGTGAGACTTTTCTCCCCGGACAGATCTTCGTATTCGGAGGCTTTGCACTGCAGATCGAAAGCTACGCCCCTGGCCGTCAGGTCAGATTTGGAAGTCTTAACTTCATGGCTGACATCCGGGGAGACTTGATCTTCAACGGATTCGAGCCACAGCCGATCGCGTCGCACTGTCACGATGGGCATGATTTAGCTCTGCTGCCGGACAGTGCCCTGGAGGTCGCACACGAAACCGCTTCGACCCTCGATTCAGAGCCGGCTGCGCAGATCGAGGACGGATGGTTAGACACCGCCTCGGGGGCTGCAACCTCTACGACTATAGAGCCGAGTACTGACTTTGTCCCTTCTGAAGCTCGTGACTCCAAGGTGCCGGACTCCTTGCCGGACTCCGAACCTCCCGCGCCCCCACCAATCGAATCCGATTGGGTGCCGATCATGGAGTTCACCGCCGCGGACATCTTTCAACACTCACCTTTTGGCGACATTTTGAACTCGCTAAAATATCTCTCGTTATCAGGAGATCCCTGCCCGGACTGTGGTCAAGACGGTTGGGATGCGGAGGACGAAGAAATTCAAGACCCACCCACCACCCACTTAGTAGCCGCTGTCGACGATCTAACCGACATGCTAGACTTCGACTCCGAAGACATCGACGGTATGGATGACGATGCCCGAGACGACCAAGAACCAGCGCCTACTGGGCACTGGAAAGCCACCTCGTCATACGAGATATACATGGTGGATATCCCAAAGGATGGGAATGGCGAAGGAACAGCGGAGGAAGACCCCTCCAAGAAACAGCCCAAGCGCCGGCGTCAGCTGCGCCGCTCTAAATCCCGCCACAGCAAGAATGACGATTCCGGCACCGGAGATAATAATACCCCAGACAGTGCCAAAGACAACCTCCTCCAGCAAGATTCAGCGCAGAAGGACGGAGATGCCAGCCCTCACAAGAGGGCGGCAGACGAAGAGGTAGAGGAAGATAGTTACATGCCTCCCTCCGAAGACTAGGCAAGCCTCGACGACGACGAATTTGTCGTGCCTGAGGATCCCGTCGAACAAGAGCGTTTCAAATGCAGGCTTATGGCCATGGCAAACAGCCTCAAGAAAAAGCAGCAACAGCTTAGAGCTGATCAGGATCTGCTAGCTGACAGATGGACGGGAGTCCTGGCGGCCGAAGAGCACGAGCTCGAACGCCCCTCCAAAAGCTACCCCAAACGCAAGTTGCTCCCCCGATTAGAGGAGGAGGCATATAAACCTACATCACCAGAGCACAATACGGCTAACTGGCCACCTCGTGGCCGCGACAGAGAGGCCTCTAGGCCCTTCACTAGAACCGTACCCCGGCTACGCTTGAACAGCACAAGGCCACAGGGGAATGCTCCAGACTTGCGAGATATATTGGAGGATAAGGCAAGACAATCAAGATCGATCTATGGATCGCGTGGGCGCCCCATGATACGTGCCGACAACCATTGCGCCGGACATAGTAAGTCCGGCCGGGCCGAACACAATAGACAAAGCTCGTTGGAGCTTCGCCGCGATATAGCCCAATACAGAGGCGCCGCACACCCACTATGCTTCACAGACGAAGTAATGGATCATCAAATCCCCGAAGGGTTTAAACCCGTGAATATCAAATCCTATGACAGCACAACAGACCCCGCGGTTTGGATCGAAGACTATCTCCTTCATATCCACATGGCCCGCGGTGACGATCTTCACGGGATCAAATACCTCCCACTCAAGCTTAAAGGACCAGCTCGGCATTGGCTTAACAGCTTGCCAGCAGAATCAATTGGATGTTGGGAGGACCTGGAAGCCACATTCCTTGATAACTTCCAGGGCACGTATGTGCGACCACCAGACGCTGACGACCTAAGCCACATAATTCAGCAGCCAGACGAAACAGCCAGACAATTTTGGACACGGTTCTTAACTAAGAAAAATCAGATCGTCGACTGTCCGGATGCGGAGGCCCTCGCAGCCTTCAAACATAACATCCGCGACGAGTGGCTTGCCCGGCACCTAGGACAAGAAAAGCCGAAATCCATGGCATCCCTCACATCACTCATGACCCGCTTTTGCGCGGGAGAGGACAGCTGGCTAGCTCGCAGCAACAACCTCAGAAAAAATTCCGGCAGTCCGGATACCAAGGATCGCAATGGCAGGTCACGTCACAACAAGAATAAACGCCGCATTAACGGCGACAATAATGAGGATACGGTAGTCAACGCAGGATTCAGAGGCTCGAAATCCGGTCAGCGGAAGAAGCCATTCAAAAGAACTACTACGGGTCCGTCCAATTTGGACCGAATACTCGATCGCTCGTGCCAGATACACGACACCCTCGAAAAGCCAGCCAACCACACCAACAGGGACTGTTGGGTATTCAAGCAGGCAGGCAATCTAATTGCCGAAAACAATGACAAGGGGCTACATAGCGATGACGAAGAAGAGACCCGACCGCCGAACAACAGAGGACAAAAGGGTTTTCCCCCACAAGTGCGAACGGTGAATATGATATACGCAACCCACAGGGACGTATACGCGATGGAGCCAGTCGCCCCGAAGTTCAACGCATGGTCCTCCTGCCCGATCACTTTTGATCGAAGAGACCACCCCACCAGCATCCGCCATGGCGGATTCGCCGTATTGGTTTTAGACCCAATCGTCGATGGATTTCACCTCACCAGAGTCCTGATGGACGGCGGCAGCAGCCTGAACCTACTTTATTAGGACACAGTGCGCAAGATGGGCATAGACCCCTCAAGGATTAAACCCACAAAGACGACCTTCAAAGGTGTCATACCAGGTGTAGAGGCCAATTGTACGGGCTCAGTCACACTGGAAGTGGTCTTCGGATCCCCGGATAACTTCCGAAGCGAGGAGTTAATCTTCGACATAGTTCCGTTCCGCAGCGGCTATCATGCTCTGCTCGGACGGACCACGTTTGCAAAGTTCAACGCGGTGCCGCACTACGCATACCTCAAGCTCAAGATGCCAGGACCTCGAGGAGTCCTCACGGTCAACGGAAACACCGAGCGCTCCCTCCGAACGGAGGAACATACAGCGGCTCTCGCGGCAGAAGTACAATGCTACAGCCTCTTAAGGCAATTCTCGAGTCCGGTCGTTAAGCAACCGGACACGGCCAAACGCGCCTGAAGTAACCTATAACAAGACCACTTGGCGCATTCCGAGCACGCGTAGCAATGCGACCCCAACCCCAGCCCTCGCAAGATCGCAAGACTGGTCCTTCGCGTACATAATTACCCTCTGGAGATACCATGGGCATAGGGGAAGGGGCACAACCACGACAGGCCCAGAATGCGGCTCAACCACATCAGGGGCTCCCAAGTGTGTCATTTCCTTTTTTTTTACTTTTTTCTTTCTTACCCACAGGACTCCATTTACCAGAGGCCCTGTCCGGCAGTAGACCGGCCGAACTCACGATGCAACAGCCAGGGAAGGAGAAAGGCTGCGACGAATATCCAGGTGGTCTCCCTTACGAGCATTAAATCTGTTTTATACACCACTCCGCAGCCTATCCCTGGAGGGGGACATGTTTAATAGTCCCGTCCCTTGCTTATCGCACTATTTGTATCGTTTTGCATTCATAGCAGTGCTTCTTAAATAAAACAATGCAGCACCTTTTTGCTTATAATTCCATTTCTTTCTTATACATATGTTCATCTGCGACATGTTGCATCCGTACACTTTGGTACGGCTAAAAACACCAGGGGCTTATGTTCTCCACATCATGGTGTGATAAGTCCGAACACTTTCACAAGTGCGGCACCCCGAACTTATAGCACTATATGCATCAGCTCCAAATCATGTCTTGGTTCAATAGTTGGGTTTGCCCGGCTCCCATGTTTTGGTACCTTACGTTCCGTTGTATCGGCTAAGGTAGCACTGGGAGAACCACTGCGATTGCGCCCCAGTTGAGCTGGGCTAACGCCTCAGTGGAGAAAGCTAAAACTGACCGTCATGATGAGGCGAGAGCCGGTCGCTGTTCGAGAGGTTTTCGCGAGTCCCTAATGACTTATGCCGCTTAGAGCGAGGAACCGGCTTTGTCCGGCCTAGGCGTGGATAGCGCCCCGAATTCGGCCTTCCAAACACTAGGGGCTTCACCGAAATTTAAAATTATAGAATTCTATGGCTAAGTGAGAGTGTTCAAGCATTATAAGTCCGGTTGCCTAGTTCGTCGTGTTGAGCGCCTCCCTAGATGGATCCAAATATGGGAACAAGAGTGCTCAAATTTATCCTGAACACCCTATCACTCGTGGCATGGGGGCTAAAGCTGACGACTTGCCATCTCTCAGATTTGATAAACAGCCGCACAGAAGGTAATATTTTAAATCAACAAGCGTTGCTTCGCGCATATGAACAAAGTTTTCTGCGCACAGGATAACAAAATGCGAGTCTACTCAAATATTACATTATTGGGGCACTCACCCACGATACTGTGGGCACCCTTTAGGACACTCTTGTAATACATCTTGGGCGTGTGATACTCCTTGCCCGGCGGTGGCGCGTCCGTCACAAGCTTCTCAGCATCCATCTTGCCCCAGTGCACCTTAGCACGGGCAAGGGCCCGACGGGCCCATCAATACAGGCGGATCGCTTGATGACCTCAACCCATGGACACACATCCACCAGCTGCCGCACCAGGCCGAAGTAGCTCCCAGGCATGGCCTCATTGGGCCACAGCCGAACTATGAGGCCCTTCATGGCCTGTTCGGCCACCTTGTGGAGCTCGACCAGTTGCTTCAGCTGGTCGCTAAGGGGAACCGGATGTCCGGCCTCAGCATACCGAGACCAGAAGACCTTCTCCATCGAGCTCCCCTCCTCGGCCCTGTAGAAAGCGGCAGCATCGTACACGCTGCGGGGCAGATCTGCGAACGCTCCTGGAGAGCTCTGAATTCGGGTAAGTAACACATAATCCACATCCACATGCTTGCTTTGCATGAAAAATGTCTTACCCGACGCTATTTTCTTCAACGCCTCGATTTCCTGGAGGGCCTTGTAGGCTTCGGCCTTAGCGGCTTTGGCACTCTCAAGAGCCGATGCAAGGTCGGACTCTCGAGTCTTCGAGTCACGCGCCAAACTCTCATGTTTTTCCACGAGAGCCTGGAGCTCTTGCCGTACCTCCGCCACTCGTGCCTCCTGCTTCTCTCGCTCGGCGCGCTCCGCGGCCGCATTACATTCGGCCATGGACACCGCCTCCTTCAGGGTCGCCACCTCGTTTGTGGCCCCTGCAATACCCACATTATCCTTGTCATTCTTTTTGCAACCAAATCCTTTTCTGTAAGGTACAACTTTAATAAGGTGCTACTCACCTTCTTTGTCCTCGAGCTGCTTCTTGGCACGACCGAGCTTGTTCTCGGACCGCTCGAGGTTTTGCTTCAAAGCATTGACCTTTGCAGTCAGTGCGGCAGAGATCAGCAGGGTAGCCTGCAATCCCATATCGACATATTTTTTATGACTCCTGTGTATATCTTTTTAGATCCTCAGTCTGACTTTTCTTTCTGAACACCAAACCGAGCATCAGGGGCTACTGTCTATGCGGTACTATTTTACATATATTAATATTCTTACCTCAAAGCCTGATAGAAGGCTGCCGCAGGCTTCGGTCAGCCCGCTTTTGTCGAGCTGGACCTTCTGAATCACCGCACTCATGACAGTGCGGTGTTCCTCCTTGATGGAAGCGCTGTTGAGCGCCTCCAGCAAGTTATCCGGCGCCTCCGGTTGGACGGAGGCCGCCGGTGCCACGGTCTTGCCCTTCTTACGAAGGGACCGCCCGGCGGACTCTGGAACCACTACAGGTTCCGATGCGGAGTCCGGCACGAAGTCCGGGAGGTTGCCCTGTGCCACCTCCGGGTCCTCCTCCTCCAGATGGGTCCCTCTCTGGGATCCCACCTCGACGTCGTCAGCATCACGGGGAGAAGAGGTGGTTGGAAGTGAAGTGCTGTTCACATCCGACGAGCCCAAGGACCCGCTCGACGAAGCGGGAAGATCGTCCTTGGGCGGACTGCAGGGTTGTATGCGGCGTTAGAAAGACACCAAGTGGCAAAAAGAAAAATCATGAAGTCATTCGGGAGTCCGGATACTTACGATCTCGCTACAGGCTTGGCCCTTGGAGGCCAATCCTCATCGTCCTCAACGGCGTTGGCGGAACAGTCTGGGGGAAGAGTCCTTCCCTTCTTGGACCCTTCGGCCTCCCTAGCTAGGGAGGCCTTCCTTTTCTTCCCTCCCCCGCTGGGGGAGAGACCTTTTTCTTCTCCTTGTCCTCGGGGGAGGAGTCCGCTTCGAAGTCATCGGACACCTGAAAACGGGAACTCTTTCGAGTACCCGTGGCCTCCTTCTTGGCCTTCTTCTCCGGCACCACATGGGGTGTCAGAACCAGCAGCCCCGCCAGATGGGCATCCACTGGGTCTTCTGGCAAGGGGGCCGGACAGTTAGTCTGCTCGGTCTTCTTCAGCCAGTCCTGTCAAAGTAAAGGGAGTTTAGATCCCGCATAGAGTCAAACTATGGAAAACAAGTGTCCTGTAAAGGGTAAAATCATTTACCTCGTCAGCCTGACGCTGCGAGCGGAATCCGCGATCTTCGGTAGCGCATGCGGGGGCCTCGGCGCCCTTAAAAAGCACCTTCCAGGCATCTTTGTACCTAGTGTCGAAGAGCCCGCTCAAGGTTCGGTGCTGAGCCGGATCGAACTCCCACAGTTTAAAGGCCCGTTGTTGCCACGGGAGGATCCGGCGGATGAGCATGACCTAGACTACGTTGACAAGCTTGAGCTTCTTGTCCACCAGCTTCTGGATAAAGGCTTGGAGTCCGGTTAGCTCCTCCGAATTGCCCCAAGTCAGGCCACTCCCCTTCCAAGCGGTCAGCCGTGTGGGGATGCCAGATCTGAATTCGGGGGCCGCTGCCCATTTAGGGTCACGCGGCTCGATGATGTAGAACCACCCCGATTGCCACCCCTTGATGATTTCCACGAAGGCGCCCTCGAGCCAAGTAACATTGGGTATCTTGCCCACCATGGCGCCTCCGCATTCCGCTTGGTTCCCCTTCACGACCTTCGGCTTGACATTGAAAATCTTGAGCCACAAGCCGAAGTGGGGCTGGACGCAGAGGAAAGCCTCGCACACGACGATAAACGCCGAGATGTTGAGGATGAAATTCGGGGCCAGATCATGGGAATCCAGGCCGTAGTAGAACGTGAGCCCCAGGACAAAGGGGTGAAGTGGGAAGCCCAGTCTGCAGAGGAAATGGGGAAGGAATACCACCCTCTCATGGGGCCTGGGGGTGGGGATGAGCTGCCCCCTGTTGGGGAGCCGGTGCGCGATATCGCTGGACAGGTATCCGGCGCCACGCAGCCTCTCGATGTGCCCCTCCATAACGGAGGAGGCCATCCAGTTGCCTCCCGCTCCGAACATGGCTGGAGAAGGTCGAGGCGAGATGTGCGGACTTGGGTGCTGGAGCTCGAGTGCGCGGAGATGGATAAGCAAAGGAGGAAGAAGGCACAGGTAAAAAGGTGGATCCTTATCCCCTTATATATGGGCAGACGACTATGCGTCCCCACCGGCCTGGTAAAACTCGCTTTTCTCCCAAGCGCCTCAATCAAAGGCGCGGTTGGGTTACCCACGTCCGTATTGATGAGAATCCCAGAATAAGGGGAGCACGATCTCTGCTTCGACAAGACGTGCCAAGGAAACCGCTTCGCTAAACGCGCTGAGGCGGTATAATAAAAACGCTTCGAGTAAAGGCTTGGTTGTGGTGTGACGTCACGCCACGAAATACGTCAGCATATTGAACTTGTGTAAGTATTATTCTCTCTACGGTGGAATGTGGAATTTATTTTGCAGAGCCGGACACTATCCTGGTGTTCATAATCTTCTACAAATTACTCGGAGAAGGAACCTGCCTTGCAATGCCGAAGACAATATGCGCACCGGACTCGTCGTCATTGAAGCCTGGTTCAGGGGATACTGAGGGAGTCCTGGACTAGGGGGTGTCCGGATAGCCGAACTATCATCATCGGCCGGACTCCAAGATTATGAAGATACAAGATTGAAGACTTCGTCCCGCGTCCGGATGGGACTTTCCTTGGCGTGGAAGGCAAGCTTGGCGATACGGATATGTAGATCTCCTACCATTGTAACCGACTCTATGTAACACTAGCCCTCTCCGGTGTCTATATAAATCGGATGGTTTTAGTCCGTAGAGGAACAACAATCATACCATAGGCTAGCTTCTAGGGGTTTAGCCTCCTTTATCTCGTGGTAGATCTACTCTTGTAATACCCACATCATCAATATCAATCAAGCAGGACGTAGGGTTTTACCTCCATCAAGAGGGCCCGAACCTGGGTAAAACATCGTGTCCCTTGTCTCCTGTTACCATCCGCTTAGATGCACAGTTCGGGACCCCCTACCCGAGATCCGCCGGTTTTGACACCGACAGCGGCTCTTGTCTATTTCCATTTTGTTAACAGTTTCCTCATATATTAGGTTTAATCCGCTGCCACCGTCCATGAGCACTTTGGTAAGCCGGAAACCATCCACAATTGGACTAAGGACCAAAGCGGCTGGTGCTCTGACTGTTCGAAATTGAGGTTCGTCACTGGCGTTGAAGGTTATGGCCGTGTCGTTTGATGGATTTATTGCTGCAACGTGGCAGACTTCGGCGAGGCTACGGAGTGCTCTCGTAGCGACCCGACCTCAGATGGTCAAGTCTCTGTGCTTCCGTGTCATCCCTGGATCGGTAATGCTGACACACACAATACTCGAAGGATTTATAACAGAGTAGCAATCACACACTTATTACATCGAATGTCTCAAAAGAGAACTTATTACAATAACATGGCTTAAGGCCATCTAATGCGATAACAGCGGAAGGCTTGGAAGATAAAGTGAGTCCATCAACTCCAACGGCATAGCTGAGCTGCACGGCAACGACCTACGAACCTTACTCCTCGTCTGAAAAGTCTGCAACATAATACGTTGCAGCCCGAGAACAGGTCAGCACATGGAATATGCTGGCAATGTAACACAAAAGAGCAATAACAGAATAATACTACCACTACATGCATATTTGGCTGGTGGAAAGCTCTATGGTTACCGTTTTGCGAAAAGCCAATTTTTCCCTACTACAAAGGAATAAATTTTAATTTAACTATCATGGTGGTTGAAACATCATTTGAGAAGGTAACCCCAACTCAATGATCCCAATTAAAATAGTTAACAACCCAGCAAGATTAATTAGAAGTGTTGAGATACATGCGAATACTCAAGTACTGGATACTCAGAATTGTCCATAACTAGGGACACGGCTAACCATGATTAGATTGTACACTCTACAGAGGTTTGCACACTTTTCCCCGCAAGACTCGATCGCCTCCGCTGATTTCCTCGCACTACATGATGTTTGAGAAACGGATGACCGAGACACAGTCTTTCAGAAACATTAACTCTCTACTCCTGGCAGACCATACCAAGCCTACAAACCCACTACCTGCTGATCCACCTCTTCAAGAGCTTCACGTAACTTACTCAACTATGTAGAGCCCATAATAGCTTGCGGCTGCACACGGAAGTTTGTAGCATGAATAGACTCAGTTCCCTTTGAGCCTGGGTGGCGGTCCATAGGAGAATCACACGGTAACCCCGAGATTTCCAAAAAATAAAAGAGGCAATCACTGGATACCCTAGGTGCCTCAATCCACCCAGATGTGTATTAAAGTTGCCACCATAAGTAAACCATTAATTTAACAATCTCACATCTGTCATGGAAATCACTCAAACCCAATCCACGTCTACGAGCATAGCATGGAAAAATAAGCAACGCGTAGAAGTAACTCCCAAGGGTTTGATAATAAACAGGGCAATAGGTTCTACCTCAGCAACTACTTCCCAGAACCCACATATTAAAGGCATCCTAGTCAAGCAATGTTTGAGGATTGAAACTAATGCATAAAAACTGGGTATGAAAAGAGTATGATCAATATGTTACTTGCCTTGCTGACAATCCGTGAATCCTAGAGACTCGTAGTAACACGCTTCGCACTCCGGGAATTCTATCGCAAGCAAACAATAACATACATAAGCAACAATCAAAGATGCACAAGTAGAACTCCAAATAAAAGAGCTTGACCAGAGAGTTCAACTTAAGAACTCTGGTTTGCAAAAGAATCAAATCAAACGGAGCAACAAAACTCAAACGGCAAAAGAAACAAGATCCATTAACTAATCTGAACTAGGGTCAAATTTTACAGAGATAAAAACTTGTTTGAGTTGATTATTCGGAAAGAAGGTTTTGAGATGAAACTCCAGGCGCTTGAATTGCCTGATTCGGATAAACGAGCAAAAAGATGAACAGGTTTGAACATCGGATCAGAAATCGCGATCAGAAAAATCACGGAATAAATCCGATAAAAAGAAAAACGACGAACGGCTAAACGAATGAACGTTCGTTAACAGAAACTAAACGATGAACACGTTCGTTAGAACGAACGGACGAGCGAACGCTCGCTAAATAAATAAACCGAGGAATAAAACTGATCTATATATAAAAAAAATGAACTAGGGTTTTTCAAAAAAAACGAAGTGGTTTATTTAAAAAAAAACCGGCG